>NC_091948.1:33977794-34290294 GCF_041260155.1 Ptychodera flava | reverse complement strand
TTATTTTGATGGGAAACAATATTGAAAGATTAAACATGACAGTAAATTACACATTGTAAACTTTTTGGTTATCACATTTCTTGGCCCACTTACATTATCAACATAGTGTTGCGTGAGATAGCGGTAGCTAAAATGCAATGTTGAGTTGTTCTCATTAAATTATCATTGTCGCTCAAACAACTGGACGGATATTGTAGTTGGCAATATTTATTTTTCTCCAACTCTATCAAATTGATGTAACCATGCCTATTCAAGAATTTAACAACCAAGGCTTTGTAATTTGGCAAATTCTATGAAGAATGAGTTATTTGGAAACATGATTTGCTGGACCAGTCAGTCAAACAGAATTCTGGTATAGCATGAAAATTAGGAAATGCTTCAAAAATTTGTGAGTAATCATGTGCATATAACCATGATACTGTTACCTGTAGGTTGAATTGTCAGCTGTAGGTTTGAACTGAAAATGATAAGTCATATATCTGATTTATATCCAAACTACTATTGGCTAGCTTTACAGGCTCTTCAAGTATGTCACTATAATGTTACTGCACAGTCTCACTATCGTATGCTAGTTTCTGTTAAAAATGCATAACAAACAGTGCTTTTACATTGAATATGTAGCTATTGAACATGTAGCTATATTACAACATTCAACTAAAAGAACACAATTTACAGATAATTATAGTAATGTTGTCAGAAATAATACCACCATTACTTGGTATTTCATCTGCATTCATCTGCATTTCATGCTGATGTACAACAGGTGACGTATGTAGACATGGTCAAACAGCACATACTACATATGTTATGAAGAATTGGACTTCAAGGTTGGAGAGAGAAAATACCCATAAATAAACCCTACTGATATTCTGATCAAATGTGGATCATAAAGAAAAATTTGGTATCACACCTAGAGATTAGCATCAAAAGGTCAAGTTCAGGATGTCATTTAAGTATCATTGAGCAATGCAACTTCGAAATCTAAAAGCATGAGTATAAAAAAAACAGAAAATACTTAATACTAGACGCACAGATTGCTGGCATATCAATGGGATAACTTGTGTCAGTGACTTGAATAATTTACATATAACATAGTCTCTGGGCAGAATCTTCATCTTCCTATAAGAATATTACAGAGGAAAAAGATATATACAAAATTGTATTGTGCAGTTTGGACTCAGATGAAAACAAGTTCATGAAAATCACAATTAAAAAGGAAAAGTATTACTTTGGTGATTAGAAAACAAGTTTGATGTCAATGATAAGCTAAAAGGTAATTCCTTTCTCAGTTTATAAAAGAGAAGATTCAAAACTATATACAAACATGAAGATATTCTTTAGTCTTCTGAGGTCATATTTAAATATTAAATGGTAAAATAGCTTACAAGAAGTCAGATTGTCATACTGTCCACCTTGGGACATGAAGACAGGTAGTACAACCTCCATAAATGTAACAAACTCCATAAATTACTACAATAGTACTACCACAAAACAATAAATCCATATTATTATCCCAGGGTACTAAATTTGTTTGAAAAGTAGATAAAGATTTTTGTTGGCCATATAAACGACAGCATCTCACAAATCTATTCATTTATTTACCACCTTCCATTCCTGTATTAAATTTTGTAAAACAACTTTGTTGGCTATACTGCTGGAATGGGGGGTGTGGGGGGGGGGGGGGGGGACGACATGTAAAATTGCTAGCCAAGGTCTTCATGGTGAAATATTTTTCCTGTATGGTGGAACTGCTATATTACTTGTACAAGTGACAGATAAGCTCTCCAAACACAATGAAAATTGTAGGTTAACTTGCAATGAGCCCATTCAGTATTTCCAAAACATGGTGAAAGTTCCCCTCACAAAAAAACAAAACAAAAACAGGGTAACTCTCAGGCAAATGAAACTGACAAGTCCCTGACTGTAAATGTGACATTTAGAAGTTTATGATAGACTTCTACTAGCAGTACCTTGCAATCATCGATATGGAATTGGATGCTTTTCAAAGCTTACATTGTTTGAACTGTTCCCTGTTATGTAGTAAAAACCATTGACCATTTTCAAAGCTCATGATTTAGCCATATTCTGAGACTAATGAAATAAAGTACTGAAAACTGTACATGTTTAATGTAAAATACAAATTTTCATATGCGATATTGAATCCTAAAGGGACAAAGTCGGCCATTTCTCATTATTTTTGTTTGATACGAGATACTACTTATTTTGTTTGACATGTTGAAAGATACTGAATGAATGGGTGACCATGCATATATTCAATCCCGGCTTTAGACACAATTCATGAAACCATTGCGAAAATGAAATAATGGTCACTCCAGTTTCATTAATCAAGTTTCATGGAGATCTTGCTGTATGCTCCAGTTTGTCAAAAACCAACAAAATAACATTGTTTTGTTCAGTAAATTTTATGCTATATATCTTAAGTAAATTATTCTAAATGTCGTAAAATTTGAGGTAATTTACCATGTATGCATAACCTTTATCATAAATTGCATGATTAGTACATAATTCAGCATGTTGTCTTCAAAAGACAAGATTCAAAAGTAATCCAAAACAAAGGCTGTGATTCAAATCTTTAGATTAATATGTAATCATTGTTTAATCCAAAAGTAATCAAATTTAGTGAATCCCTCTGAACACTTGAAAACATTATTTTGTATAGGTGCAAGTTTTAATTTTTTTATAAAAACTACATTCTCTGAGTAATTGTTTAACCACAGTGGTAACAACCTAACCTGGAACATTTAAAAGAAGTATAGCTGTACTTATGTAAGATGTTCCAAATTTAAAATCTAAAAATCTTGAAATTATGTCCATTCCCTTGTTCTCATGCATACTAGGCACAACCATGGCTGATTATGTTGTCCAGGGATATGTCAATGCAACAAACACTTTTTAAGCAGACTTACAGGAACTGCTGAACATTTGGTTCTCCACATAGTACCAGAGACAAGGAGCTCCATGTCTGTGATATTAGCAACAGATTGTAGGTGCAGTGGCCTTCATAGCAGAAATATTTCAACAGGAAAATACCAAGACAAACGATGGCGGCATTGATCATCAAGAATGTACTATAGTAATCATGACATTTGTAACGCTCAATCTATGAACATCAGTTATTATACAGAGAACAAAATTGATGAATGGTACTCTTTATATTCCATGATGACAGTGTAATATTTTCCCATGGCCTTGCAATATTCCAATATAACCCTGCAGGATTCCAAAATGTCAGTCTCTACAATATTCCATGATAACACTGCACTATTTTTCAATACCCTTCAATATTCCAATACAACCCAAAAGTATTCCATAACACACCTAAATTAATACATCTAAATATTCTACGATGACACTCAATATTTTTCCGTTGCAATATTCCAATATAAGCCGGCATTACTCCATCATGTCCCTACAATATTCCATGATGACACTGCAATATTTTCCCATTACCCTGCAATGCTCCACTGTAACACTGAACCCTGCATTATATTCCACTATTACCCTACAACATTTCATTATGACCCTACAATATGACCATACAAACGCTGGCAATACATATAATATCACTTTTACGTCTGTCTTTGGCAAAATTGTTTGAGAAGTAAGATTTCTATTTGCAGACATCCGAGAGACAATTGCAGTATTGTCTGTTTGGAGATTTTATTTGAGAAATGTTAAAATGGTGTGAAAGCCTATTAAAATAACAGAGACAAAGAATCTAAAGAATAATAAAACAAGCTTATATACAATCATAACACTTCAAACACCAAAGGTGTATAAGTGTGTGGATTTCATAAAAAAACCTTTAATCTGGTCAAATACCTCCAAGCTTTCAGCATTTATGTACACACACAGTACTGGAGGTAAGGTACAGTACGAGTGCGTCTGCTCGATTTTCATAATTGATTCACATTTGATTAGAAATCTATGATACAATTGTTCCTTTCTCATTGTTGTCATGCTAGCTTAATAAGGATGATAAGGAGATACTCAAAGAATTTCAATGTCCATCAAATTGCTTATATGTACATGAGCATCAAAGGAAGCCCTCATATCGCTGTCAGAAAAGTAAGTACTGTCCGCATTTTCATAGTCAGGTATTTGTTGCTCAGCTAGAATATGACAGCTGTCTTTGTGCAGTAACAATCTTGCTATGACGACATCATATTGTGAGGGAGGGAGGTACTGTCTGTGCATGGTTACCATCTTGTTATGACATCATCATATTGGGGAGGTGTGCTGTCTTTGCATGGTAATTACCATCTTGTGACGACATCATCATATTGTGAGGGAGGGAGGTACTGTCTGTGCATGGTTACCATCTTGTTATGACATCATCACTTTTCGTTGGAGGGTCAGGTACTGTCTTTGCATGGTTAACATTTCATTGTGACATCATCACATTGTGTTGGAGGGTTGGATACTCAGTCTTTGCATGGTTACCATATTCTGTACATGGTTACCATTTCATTAGTACAAGGACACACTGCGTTGGAAGGCACTGGTCATTGTACTCTCCATGATGTTCCATCAATATTATCCTGTATGACGACACGGTTGCATCTTTATCACAGATGGCTCAAGCTAAAAGCTCATTTGATTGGCTTAAACACAGTGGAGGGACCGTGGCTTATATTATGTTCTGGTCTTTGAAATTTACAGTTTCAGTGAAGCAGCAAAAATGCATGTCAAAAACTCACTGTGCAAATGACAAAATTTTAAATGATATGACAAAGTTCAATTTTGAAAATTGGACATAATATTTAGTACAATGACAGCTAGTTGTCTCCAAATCAAATTTTTAAAAAGTTGAGAGTCTTTTGCATTGATTTGTGTTGTACATGCAAGACCACTTGTGTTAGGCTCAAATGCTAGTTGTAAGTTAGTTTGTCATACAATAATACTTTCATCTCAAAGATTAGCTCCAAACTGCAGGCTATCCCCGATGCAAGACACTATGTCATGTGATTCTACTGTACATGATACACACTGTATCATAGCAGTACCAGCCAATAGTAATACTGACATATATTCAGTCATTAAATATCCTCAGATGTGAATAAACAATTAGGGAACATAAGACAATCATCTCAGCTTAGAGCCCAGCTTTCTGTGAAAAAAATGTGTCAAGTGAACAAACTTGAATATTCATGAGCTGCCAGTTAACATGGCAGTAACCTCATTGTTTGTTACAATGTGTGTCTTCCCATGAATCAGTCTGCTTCTTAGCCTGGTTCACATGACCCATTATTCACTGTTGTCACGGAGACAATGTTGTTAGGCACACAGCCAGGACGATAGCGAATATAATTAATGATGAAAGTGTCACAGTAACTAAACACACACATTTCCGTTGTCGTCTTCTATCAAATGAATTCAACTGAAATGAAATAGATACATGAACAATGAGTTAATACTACAAAGAATAAATAATGTACTTCTAAACACATTTAACTTTTTGAATACAATTAGATGCATTCCCATTTTAGCTTCTTTTTCTGCTGCACAATGTTATTACTGTATGTATATAACTGTGATACTGCATCGGGTGTGTACATATACATGTATAAGCCTTCGTAAGGATTTACGTAACGTAGATTTTTTGCAATTTAGCATAAAACATTTTTTTTTGAGAATGATTTATCTTATTTTTCTTTGATAATCTTCTGCTCTAAAAGCACCTCTCTGATAAAATGTTGAAATTTACTAATAGCTGAGTATTGACGACTTCTTCAAATGTTGATATTTGCATAAATTATGTAAATATTAAGGGTTATTTCTTCAATTTTGGCTAAAAAAATATCACTTTCTTTACAAATACTTGTCTAACAACTTTCAAATTATGCATTTAGGTTTGCAGGGATGATTTCATACAGATGTGTACAGATGAAGACAAAATTTACCTGCGTTGTGTTTAATTATTGAGACAATTTTCTCATTTTTTGAGAAAACATTTTCTTACGGACCAGCAATTGCTTTCTTGGGATACTCTACTTGAATTTAAAGATATTAAAATCATGACAACATTTGCATAAGCTACATAATCTTGGTTTTATTTTGGTAAAACTTATCTTTTCTAATGATAGTTTAAACTGGAAAAGCAGAACACCTCCGGCTAAGTTATTATAAATTAACATATTAACATATTCAATTAAGTTGAAAAGTGTTGATCACAGTGGAAGGTAACATGAAAGTGCTAGACAGGCAGTACTCTATATCAGCCCAATGTTCAAAGTCCACCTGGCAAGGTTACCTCAGCTTTGATCTTCATTGAATCATAATAGTTATATATAAGAAACTGATAGTCACATTAAGTCTGACACTTGATTTTGTACCAATATGTTAACTGAGTGTTGTACTTGCATACTTTCAAAGTTTGTTTTACACAAACATTTCAATGTTGTTCTCTCTTTTCTAGTTGTCTGAAGTAAATGAGTTCAGCTAATTTTATGTATTAAATTATTCTTTTCAATACCAATGTCATTTTGTAAATATGGATAAGTAAATAAAAGAATAATGTATTCATAAACAAATGAATTATAATAATATGGCATTTTTGGTGTATTTGTATAATGAAAGAATTAATAAAAGTGAAACCACCTGTTCTTAAAACATTCTTATTGCTTTCCTAGTTTTTGTTAGAACAACTGCAAACATAATGTGAACATCCCATACTTAGATTGTTCCTTATTTTAGATGTACACTACTGGATATATAGCTTATGATAGGTAGACTTTCCCTTGGCGTTATTTATGTTTAAATTGAATACATTGAAAGAATAAATTTCATTAAAAGCCTTTGTATTTTCATGGCATAAATAGAGTGAATACACTGTCAATGGTTAATAACATTGACAGTGTAATTGCAGAGGTCACCGAACTCAACAGAATCTTACTACAGGCAGTGTTTGTGTTGCTGTGAATTATTCATGAATGATATCAGACCTTCAATATTTCACGATTCTATGATTATATTTTAGACTACGCAAACTCATGACCTGCAATAACTAGAAAGTTGGGTCTATTCGTGATTATTAAAGTACGTTCAACTTATATTATACTTAACTCTAAAAATCTACATATGCAAAAACAGTCATCATTAGAATATCTATGAATCAATTCTTGTGTATGGAATATTGCATGCATCAACTTAAGAATCCAAGACAATGATAATTTGACTAAAAATCAGAAAACTGAAAAAATATTAATGTTTGCAACTAGTGTCATTATATGTAGATATCTGAAAAACTTATCTCTTTGAAGAGACATACCAAATCTGACAGCTATCGGACAAGTGGCTACAGGGAATAAATTTTCACCAAGGCTGATAAAGTGACCATATAATTTACATGTGCAAATTCTGACATTTTTATTTTTGTGAATTAGATGGTTACATGAACCTAAAAACCATTTGTAAAAAGATATAAAAAATTACTTTCTGAGAAAAAGGTTTCGACCATAAAGAAAGACCAAAAATATTAACAGATGTAAATTTTGTAATCATTTGTTCATGTGTGAATTAAATCATCAGCATCACCTTTAACCCTTTAAGCGCTGTTATTTTTCCCACCTAAATTTCAGTGCAACATTTTACCAATTTTTATGAATTTTTCTGAAATTGTTTTGATAATTTTGGATCAAAGGGCCATGAATTTTCATTAGCTACAGTTTTTTTAACAAAATTATTGGAAAAAGTTGAAAAGAAATTGTCTGCATTATATATTTTGTAATGGCAACAAAAATGGACTGGTTGGCACTCAAAGGGTTAATCATTTACAGACACCTTAATCATTTGTTGACAATCATTTGTAGACACCTTAATCATTTGTAGACACCTTAATCATTTGTAGATACAGTAATCATTTGTAGACGCCTTTAAAGCTGTCTGACAAGAAGTTCCTGATTGTTTGACCAAAGAGGACGACATTGCCCCTAAAATTTTACGCATTATGCAAATATCCTGATCGATTAAACAAATCAAAGTTGGATTTCCTCAGCAACTTGTAAAGCAAATATGAAACTTTTCTGAACAGTGGTTTAAGATAACTGCAAAGTTGACAGCATACAAGAGATGCTGACACACGCAGACTATCGATCTGTGTCATGAATTCTCTCTCTGACAGCACAGCTGAAATCCATCACCCTTATACTGGGATTTGATTTACAATTCAAGTTCCAAAACAAAATATAGATACTTCACTGCCTGTAAGTATACCAGCCTGACTGCCATTGTTTGGTATAAGCCTAAATTGTAATGCCAGAAATCATTACATTGCAAAAAAGGCATTATGCAAAATCTAATTGTGGACACTGAGGGCGCAATCTATGGGAAATTCGTTCATCTGATTGGTTCCATAGAAACATGGCTTTCAAGACCATTAACAGTAATGAATGCCATTTACAGACACACCAACAGCCTGTGCAGTCTCCTTGATATCTTTACTGTCAAAAGCAGAGGCAATAAAATTCACACATAAACTGTGACATCAAGAGGGGAAGCTAAACCATTTTATCTCCTTGATGAGAAAGGCAGTCAGTTGAGTGTGTGTGTAAGTAGTACAATCATGAATTTTGTTTGGACAGAGAAAGAAATCCAGTAAATAGCCATTAAGAGATAATAGTTCAACATTTTGACAAAACAACTTGAAAGCCTTTCAGTGTTTCCAGTCATCATGAATATTCCTGAATGGATAACTTTTATTCACAGGAAAAGATCACTTTTACAGTTTTTAAGTGTTGACTTGCTTTTCTGACATATTGATTGATAAACTTACAGTGGACAAAGAAAGTTTCATAAAATGCTACTTAAAGCCTTAAATTCACTTTCTCTTTTTTCTGAATAAAGAAAGGATTGTTTTTGAGTGGCTCAGCAATGGCTCAACACCTTTCAGTAGTGTGAGTTACCACAGCATGGTATTACGTATTACTAATTTTGACACACAGATCCTATAGGTGTGATAACCACTTACAAATCTAAAACCATAGCCAAGTCTACTAGAACTCAATCTATTGAACTTGCTCAGTATATCAACATGCTTCATCAGACTTCACAACTACTTGTCGGACACTCTGATTACCAAATTCTGATATCAGAACATTGTAGATAGCTCTAATTGACCGTGGCATTAAATCAATCTTAGACAATATTCAATCACATCTGTATATATGAAAAAATATAAACGTACATAAATGTCATGTCCTTCAACTCCAAATATCAAACACTGCAAATTGTATCCTGCTTTAAACACATCCTACTTAATTTTGGAATAATTCAATGTCATTATCTTTGTACCATAGTTAAACTTGATATAAACCTGTTGTTATTTTCCTCAAGTCAGGCTGATCCTAAATTATGTAAAAAGGATCCCTCATTCCAAAATCATACTGCCTTAATAATGAAGTCTCCACGAAGCCTTTTACTTGATGATAAGTATGTTCATGAAAGAAATGGTATTTTCACATCTCAGTCATGTTTTCATTGACTCATTTTCTATATATTGCTGTAGTTGTTATTCTTAATACTAATTCTTTCACCAGTCTAAAACCGTTATTTTAAGCGTTCATCTCAATTGCATTGCAAGTTCTCATAGAGTCACTGTACTATTGAGGTTACAACCAGGAAGGTTTACAGTGAAATTAATTTAGTTATTACTTTAATATCATTATGCATTCAACCTGGTACATAAGTCCTTCATTTGAATTCATCTCAACTGAAAGCCATGTTGCATCCTGTAACTCTAGTAAATCACATTTCAGGTAATGGAGAGTCTACATCTATGATGTCTAACCTTGGCATGCAAATTGTAACAGATCTTCTGTTGATTTCAGTGTGTGGATTTCATCTTGAATTAATTTTTCCAATTTGAAAGGATGGTTTGTGGCCATGTATTTCTACAAGTCCATGATTGGTTGAATCATTATGGTAGCTTACATCTCTTGTAAAATAAAAGGATCAGCATATTGTATTGATTTTGATCAGTTCTGTTAAAGATGTTAAAATACATACTAGGACTGGAAGTCACCAGCCAATTACTGATAATATCATGCTATTTCTAGCGTGAGCTTCTTTAGGAACCGAAAACTCAAAACTTGTCTAACAGTCATGACCATAACGGTTCAATTCATATTTCACATTCTGGTACACAAATTTCAGGAAGAGATATTCATGCTGAAATAACTTTCAATACGTTCTGACTTTTCTAACAGTCTAGAGTCAATATTAAGGATAACAAAAGACATTGACTTTCATCCACTGGATGTAACAGATGATAGGCTATGGTTTCATATTGCGGTTAGCATATCAATAGCAGAAGTGATGACATGGTAGAAAGCTTGTCTGCACAACATAATCCTCTATTTTAATTAAACATTAGGTATTATGTTTTCATTGGCTAGCAGTCAGACTCCTAATTCTCAGAAGACAATGAAATGCAGGGAATTGAGCAAGAATAGATTTGAAGTCTTATACACAGGACAACACTGAGCTACCAGCTGAACAATGACAAAATAATGTGATCCAATTACAACACCAAGATATCAGAGCTACTTTGCCCACAGAAAAGCATGATAAATTTATTACTATAGAAATTTCCCTTTTCATGGTTGTCTGGAAAACTAAAAATTTAAAAATTTGCATGTATTCTAAGAAACCTTTATTTCTCATTAGGAGCTTATTAAATATTCCAATTTGACGTCAGAATTACCATACTACTTCCTGCTTTCACCTTAATTTAATTTTGAAGGTCAATTTACATGTCAGTGCATTTGAAGCCAATGTGTAATCCTACATAACATTGACTGTCTGACCTTGACAAAATTGCAAGGTATTAGATTTCTATGCTGCTCAGAGGATGGAATAAATTCTATTATCTCTGTCAACTAAATTTTAGAAACAAATTGATGAGATTTATAAGTTGAGTTAAGGCCGCGTCTTTGCCATTTCTCACTGTTCCTTGAAATTCTTATCATTGTAGAACATACTAGTAGATTATGGTTCTCCCCTTACTAGTAAAAGTCATTACAGTCAGCGGTGACTGCAGTAGGAAAGGGAGGGTCACCTAGCTGTGACTATACCGGTATGGCCACTTGCTTGCTTGCTTTTTGCATCTTGACAACTTTTGACAAATGCCAACTTTACAGGGAGCTCAGCAACCATTGCTTCATTATCTTGTAGTTAAATTGTTGATACAACAGCTGACCATCATGTTAAGTTGGGAACTTCAGAAATACAAGGTTTAATTGTATATATTGACAAATGATTTTTTTTGTTTTGATTGACCTGAATAATCAATTATTAAACCAGTTGACTACCTTAACCAAATTACAATATATAACTTGAGTGCATGTAAATTCTGGCAAAATCCTATGCATGTGTACGGTAATGGTAATTTCACTGAAAACATGTACTTGAAGATTAAGCATTCAAACAAAGAATACAATTTTGTGTTTGTCTGCTTGTTCAATTTTACACAGATTACAGCCATGACAATTCCATTCAGTCAATGAATTTGTGAATGTACTGGCTGTTGCCGTTTGGCCTGACACTGAACGTGCTACATCAGTCTGCTTATAATGATTCATACACTGTATTTTTATATGAACAAAATTTCATAGCAAGCAGTTCAAACATCACCTTGTGCAATTTTTTTTCTGAATTTCTTGAGCTTCATTTGTCACAAACATTGACAGATTCAGTGCCCAGGGGTGATGATCTTTGTACCATGGTTGCCAATGCTACGGGTATGGGCAATTGCTGATTGGGGCTGACCATTATACCAACCAGCATGGCAAAATCCTTGAATGTGCATACAACCAAATTTAAAAGCTAGCTATCAGACTAGCTGTTAACACGGAAACTGACGTTTTGACCAAATATTGGAAAATTTTACCAGAAAAAAATATTATGTAGAATTTCATTATCATTTAGAGAAAATCTCATGAGGCCAGCCTTAATCAATCTTCAGACTACATATGATAGCTATCTGACATTAAAGATACGTCAGAAAATGAAATGCTTTAAGCAAAAACGCAATGGTGCCTAAAAATTCACATGTAAATTTGGTCAACTCATTGTAAGGAACCTTAGAAAAAATTTTTTGAAGGAAAATGAAAAAGATTACACAATATAAAATTTTATGCAATTTATACAAACAGAAGTTAAGTATTCCAAGAAATGCATGTACATACTTCATAAACATAATATCTAAGCAATTGGACCAGATGTACTTGAGTTTTGAATGTTTTACTACTTTCTAATTCTCTATACTAACTTGGAGGGATATCACATTTATTTGAACAGAATCCAACCTTCAGTTCGTATGAAGCAGATTGACTAACGCAGTGAATATAGAGCTGTAAATACATAGAGTACAGTCTACGTACGTACATACATACATACATACATACATACGTACGTACGTACGTACGTACATACATAGGTACGTACGTACATACATACATACGTACGTACGTACACATACATACATACAAACATACCGGTATACATACACACATACATACATACATACATACATATCAAAGTATTCTACATAGATACATACCTAGATAGATACATAGATACACACATAGATGCATAGATACATACAAACTCTGGATGTACAATCTAAAATAAAATAACTGATGATGCAAGATCAAATGATGGTGCTACAGAACATGTAAAAATTGTGTATTAATTGTGCTAGTGCAGTTACTTCATAATATGCATTCAAGCATGCATTTGTTTACCGGTATAAGACCCTATTGTGGAGTGTAACAGGGCTAAAATACATATTTCATCTAACATCTTCAGCACATCACTGTCCAAGCCAAAAGACGATAACGTGAAAAACAACATACTTGTGGACAAGAACAGTCTAAGATCAAACAACATGACTTGGGGACAAGAACAGTCTAAGATCAAACAACATGACTTGGGGACAAGAACAGTCTAATATCAACCCAGACATGTCAACTGTCACACCATAATGTATGAGATGGCTTGGTTGCTATGACAATCACAGCCTAAGTATGGATAAGACTACTTGGTTGCTAATTGAAGGAACTGCCTGTGTAAAGTGGAATAAATTTCTTGCTTGCACTGATTGTACATATGACAATCTTATGTAGAGTGACTGCTTAGCCTTGATCATGAAAATTGTCACTTGCTGTGTGAGTGGATGGAATTTGATTGAACAGTTAAAAAGCCAGAAGAGAAACAACATCAAGTCATCTAGTTATTGACTTGGGAAAGCTGATAAAAATGAAGTCCAAAATATGTTATTGTTGTAAAATTTACTTGGAACATTTTCACCACCATGGTTTAGCCAAAACAAATTGTTATTAGAGATGAGAACAGACCTGCACAGACACTAGGCAGTTTTACACAATTATAATTTGATTATATTTCATTAATTCTTTTTTGAAATAGTCATTTTCCTGAATTTTACCATAGTTAGGTGGCCATGACATAGTACCAATAGATATTGATTTCTTTTTAACAATCATAAACTCACAACATGCAACACACTGACATGATGGTGAGCTAGGATTGAAGTGGAAGTGAAGATTTGGAATTTTTTTATCGACGTTTTTTATTCGTGGCATTAATGTGTTCTTAAGGAACTTTACTAGACTAAGTACATTAATTTGTACAAAATCTAGCAATTTGTGCAAAACCATGTTCTATTGTAGGACTCAAAGAATTTATATTCTTCCAGATCATGTCCTACTTTGCATGGAAGTTATTATAAAAGACCATTTGATAAATTATACATGTACAGCCATGTGAAATGAACAGTGGAGTTGACCATTCATGACAAATTCTGTTTATTCACTGCATCAATGGAGTGATCATCTCAGATATTCAAAAGCCAGTTGAACCGAAAAGTTTCCCAACACAATTAATATGGACAGAATTTACCTTGAGTATGCCAGAATGTATATACATCTTGAAAATAGCTGTTTCTATTGAAGAAAATGCTACATGCGTCAATGATTTTTCTGAAACCATTAGTCATGTATAAAAGTTTATTCTAAAGTGACTTATTTTATCCATAAGATCATGCATACACCCTATGTATTGACAAACTCTGACACAAATAGACGTACTGCTTTATGTAGTAGGCCCAACAAAGTTGAAAAAGCTTTTTCTGGTGCAGTATATGCAAAGCTGCATGTATACATAGTATGTCACTCCTGAAATAATTCTGAAAACCCAGAAAAATGCCATGAATTCTAGAGAATTCTCTTGGCCTACAATCGTGAAAATAAACTCAGCTTAGCTGGTATGTACCCAGTGAGTGTATCTCATACTCACTGACAGACCTCTGTGTCTTTAAGAAAGAGTGTTGCCACAGACACAATTATGCATAAAAAAAAGGTAATAAAAGAAATGAAGCTTCCATACAGATTGAAAGTTCAACACTCTTAATCATGACCATGTATTTCAAGTGTTTAAAATACTGCCATTTATGGCAGCCTACTTCAAGTTGAACAATGCGTGAAAATACCACAAATGTGTAAATGAGAAATGACAAATTTTCACTTTTTACTGCACCTAGTACAGCTTTGCAGTTAAAACACTCAACAGTGATAGTACTAGTGCCACTGATATGTTTAAGATGTTGCTCTGCAAATCTTGTTCAGTCCCATTGTCTTAGTATAGGATTCAGACTAACTAAGACTATTTTCATGATTTTGCTAAATGACATATTACTCATCTGATCAATTTGATTTGAACAATTTCAACCTGCATCAAAATATATCTATCAATTTTCAAATCCTACAGCTTGTACTAGTTCATTAGTTTGAGAAAAATATTAAATACTAAGAATGAAATCTGACATCTAACAGTATATTTTCTATTAGCTCATGTCTGCCAAAAAGGGCATCTAAATGAAGACATTTCATACATTTCATAAGCCCTTGTCCAGAATTTTAGCTTAAAATTTCAATTTTCTCATTTCTTTCAAAGAAGTTATCACCTCCTGATATACATATTAATAGGTCAGTGCTGTCCATATGGCAATAACAATGATCTGATCTTGTACAACACACTGGTTGTGTAATCTGTATATGAAAAATACCGTCAAGGACAGTGTGCTCATATTCGGTTTGAATTGGTCCATCAAGAAATATTTAAACCAGAAAAACAAGAATGACAAAAGTAAATACGGTTTGAAAATTTAGGTACTGGAGGTCAACTTTAGGAACAGCCTTAGCAGAGGAATGTTTCAACACAGTCCTTCATGGTTTCAGCAGGTCTGCCAATATATATCAGTTCATGAACAATGACAGGAAATGACTCAAGGTCAGTGGAGTAGCCTGTTTCAGTCACTGCCACCACTCCTACACATAATAGGTATACACTGCATATAAATAGGTTAGAGATTACAGAATCTCCAACTCAGATGTGTGGGCTGTTTCAGTCAATGCCACCACTCCCTCACATTTGCAGGATTTCCCCTTTTTCTTACCTCATTTGCATATTTTTGACAGACACTGACATGTTCATTTAAACAACGTCACATCTAAACCCTTGGGTCTACCAGTACACCAAATACTGTGATGGTAGGTGTGGCTTTTTGGGAGCTTGCATGTGACGGACATACATCTGCACATACATACATACATACATACAGACGCCACCAACTCACCACAAGCTCTTTTTGGTATTTATATACATACCAAATATGAGCTAAAAATTACATCTGTGTGCAATGCATGAATGGGGCTACGATTGGTATATATGCAAGGTTTCAAAGTGAAGAATGATCATATTTATTATACGTACTGATACATCTGCAGAAGATTCTATTCCACTGAGAGATGACTGTGATTTATCAATCTCCAATTTGGTATCAGTCACTGCTTCAACTGTCCATGGTTTGACATCTATACTGCGATGCATCTCAGTTGCCATTTCACGGAGCTCAACTATGTCCCTGTGAATGCGTCAAAAAGATGCAGACTTTATGCTTGTAGGTGATGGAATTTAATTTCATATCATTACTATAAATCAGAAAACCACATTCACTATAATACCTGTCAATTTCAGTACATAACAAATCCATATTTGACTGCTCAATCTTTCTTCAGCATATTGCTTGGTGCTGTCAAGAATATTGTTTGTAAATTTGTAAACAAGAAAACTCTGCATGCCACTGGCATTAGCCCAAGTTGACTTCATATTTTTTTCCTAATTGAAGACACAAATGTTGAAGACACAAATGTACACATTAGGATTGAAATTCATTAGGATTTCAATTGATTTATGACACTGAATTACTTTTATCTTTTCCCAAATTTCACCTCTCAGCAGATCATCCACACCAAAAATAATACCATATGTCCTGGTGACCCTCCTCTTTAGAAAGGCCACCTTAACATAGTAACTTTTCCTTTATAGTCCTTAGTATGACATCTATATACCGGTATACAGGTTTGCCCGTACCATGATTTCTGCAAGTCTCAAAGAGGCATGTCAATGATCTTGACAGGTAGTTTAAAGTACCTGTCCATACTGACAGGTTAAAATTTTCAATCTTTTATCAAAATCACTATCCCTTTGCTCAACCATACACAGTTATACTTTGGAACATTTCCTGTTCAAGGTTTGTTTTTTTTTATTTCGTGTTCAAGGTAATTTCTTTCACTTTAACGATTGATCAATCATTCATTCATTTAGTCTTGGCCACCTACGACAGCCATATTTGAAAACAAAGTTACATTTCTGATGCAAGAGGACAGATTCTTTTATCATCTTGACAGCTACAATACACTTTAACCCGTTTCAAGACACTCATAAAAACCCCCTGATCAGAATTGCCTTGGCAAAACAAAATGTGATGCAAAGTATGCCTATATTTATCTTGCAAATAAACTACAAGTTGAATTTTCAATGAATGGCAAATAAAGGATATTTTTCCTGAATTAATGGAGTAAATGTGTTTTCATTAAATGTGTCTTTACAATGTTCAGCTTGTAGCAAAGAAAAACATGAGAGTTCCATCATCACATTCTGAGAAAGAGGAAATTAAATTAGGACAATGGTAGAAAAACAACCCGGTATCGTGAGTGTGAGTTCCACGACTTGGGGTTCAATCAGAGTAAAGAACTCTCTTAAAAAATAATGTGCTATGATGAAACTTGATGCAAAGATAGACTATGTGAGAGAGAATCTGTTTTCAATCGAACGTGTCAAATGCATGAGTAAAACTACAAATTTAAAAATACCATCTGATCACAGCCAAGATTGTCCTATTAAAACTAAATTTGCAGTCTTATTTTTTCTAAAAATAAGGCAATTTTTTCTCACTATCACCATTACTGTTAGAATACAGTAACAGTAATATAAATCAGAAGACCAGGCAATCAATGTCTGATGATGTACAATTGTCTCTGTCAGTTTATGTGAAAGTAAACGACCTTGGAGAAATGACCTTTTGCAGAAGAACTGAAGAATACTGCAATTCAGATAAAAGTTTAGTACTGGTGAGCAAAGCTAAGAACCTCAAGTTAACTCCAAAGTTAAATATTATGCATCTCAATGATTCGGTACCACACATAAATAAATATACCTCTTGTGGATGAGCCAATTATTGGTTTACAAGTATATAAATATAGCCATGCATGCAGACAGTGTATTAGTTGAATGTCAGTCCATATATTTACTTCATCTTGATTGTCCTCAGTCCTGGTAATATTTGCTATTGTGCACTACCTTTCTTTTTGACATAAAAACTATGCTAGCTTGCGTGGCCATCATGAAGTGAAGTGTCAACGGTTTAAATGGGCTTAAACCAAGAAACACATTCAGTCTCATGGAATATGACAACATCGTTGCACGTACATCTCACAATCCTTCTCTAGCCAACCATACACTAATACAACAGCCTGTGTCATTGGGTCTTCTGGAATTGTCTACATTGTAAGGGAAGAACCATTTGATTTTTGGGGGACAGGACATTAGGAGAAGGAGAACCAAATATAGCTCATAATGGCTTGAGGAAAACAACAATATTCTAACAGACATCAGTGCAAAAAAGTAATTTTTTACAAATGTCTAAAGTCAGCAAAATCAAACCCCATGGAAAATACATCTATAGTTTGTTTTAAAAGATGATGGTTAATAAATGTGCATGGGATTGTGTTCCTTGAAGATTTTCATATGTTCCTCATTACAGTACTATAGTGTTATCAACTCACAACATGTTATTTCATTTAGACATGGACCATCAGTTCAAAAGACTAAATGTCAAGATGTCTACCAGAATATACCACAATGTGAAATCCACTGATTGTTACGGTATAATTGACGCCACTCAACAGACACTTGCCATGATTGGGCAGGGTTCACACATTGTTTAGCTAATCAAAATGGCTGATATCATTTGCCTTGTCATCCTATAGGCAAACTCCAACTATCAATGCACCAATCTGCAACACTTCAAATCCTCCACCCAATAATACTGTGTTTTAGATGACAAAAGGCAACAAAGTAACTGCAACATGTGTATTCATGGCAGTCTGAATCAAGACTGCTGGCAGGCTAAAGCTGAATACTTCTAGCATCGTGAAATTGATGAAGAATTGAAACTTTAGGGCAGAATTTTGAGTAGGCTCTTTGATGATGATCAAGAAATACAAATGTAGCTATTGTTTAACATTGACAGTGTACACACATCAACAGACATTTAAATTGAGGTTGCAAGTATTACAGTGTAGACACATCAACAAACATTTAAATTGAGGCTGGTATTACAGTGTAGACACATCAACAAACATTTAAATTGAGGTTGGTATTACAGTGTAGACATATCAACAAACATTTAAATTGAGGTTGGTATTACAGTGTAGACACATCAACAAACATTTAAATTGAGGTTGGTATTACAGTGTAGACACATCAACAAACATTTAAATTGAGGTTGGTATTATCAGTGTAGACACATCAACAAACATTTAAATTGAGGTTGGTATTACAGTGTAGACACATCAACAAACATTTAAATTGAGGTTGGTATTACAGTGTAGACACATCAACAAACATTTAAATTGAGGTTGGTATTACCAGTGTAGACACATCAACAAACATTTAAATTGAGGTTGGTATTACAGTGTAGACACATCAACAAACATTTAAATTGAGGTTGGTATTACAGTGTAGACACATCAACAAACATTTAAATTGAGGTTGGTATTACAGTGTAGACACATCAACAAACATTTAAATTGAGGTTGGTATTACAGTGTAGACACATCAACAGACACGTAACTTGAGGTTGGTATTACAGTGTAGACACATCAACAAACATTTAAATTGAGGTTGGTATTACAGTGTAGACACATCAACAAACATTTAAATTGAGGTTGGTATTACAGTGTAGACACATCAACAAACATTTAAATTGAGGTTGGTATTACAGTGTAGACACATCAACAAACATTTAAATTGAGGTTGGTATTACAGTGTAGACACATCAACAAACATTTAAATTGAGGTTGGTATTACAGTGTAGACACATCAACAAACATTTAAATTGAGGTTGGTATTACAGTGTAGACACATCAACAAACATTTAAATTGAGGTTGGTATTATCAGTGTAGACACATCAACAAACATTTAAATTGAGGTTGGTATTACAGTGTAGACACATCAACAGACATTTAAATTGAGGTTGGTATTACAGTGTAGACACACCAACAAACATTTAAATTGAGGTTGGTATTACAGTGTAGACACATCAACAAACATTGAAATTCAGGTTGGTATTACAGTGTAGACACATCAACAAACATTTAATTGAGGTTGGTATTATCAGTGTAGACACATCAACAGACATTTAAATTGAGGTTGGTATTACAGTGTAGACACATCAACAAACATTTAAATTGAGGTTGGTATTACAGTGTAGACACATCAACAAACATTTAAATTGAGGTTGGTATTACAGTGTGGACACATCAACAAACATTTAAATTGAGGTTGGTATTATCAGTGTAGACACATCAACAAACATTTAAATTGAGGTTGGTATTACAGTGTAGACACATCAACAAACATTTAAATTGAGGTTGGTATTATCAGTGTAGACACATCAACAAACATTGAAATTGAGGTTGGTATTATCAGTGTAGATACATCAACAAACATTTAAATTGAGGTTGGTATTACAGTGTAGACACATCAACAAACATTTAAATTGAGGTTGGTATTACAGTGTAGACACATCAACAAACATTTAAATTGAGGTTGGTATTACAGTGTAGACACATCAACAGACATTTAAATTGAGGTTGGTATTACAGTGTAGACACATCAACAAACATTTAAATTGAGGTTGGTATTACAGTGTAGACACATCAACAGACATTTAAATTGAGGTTGGTATTACAGTGTAGACACATCAACAAACATTTAAATTGAGGTTGGTATTACCAGTGTAGACACATCAACAAACATTTAAATTGAGGTTGGTATTACAGTGTAGACACATCAACAGACATTTAAATTGAGGTTGGTATTACAGTGTAGACACATCAACAGACACGTAACTTGAGGTTGGTATTACAGTGTAGACACATCAACAAACATTTAAATTGAGGTTGGTATTACAGTGTAGACACATCAACAGACATTTAATTTGAGGTTTGTATTATAAGTGTAGACACATCAACAACATTTAAATTGAGGTTGGTATTACAGTGTAGACACATCAACAGACATTTAATTTGAGGTTGGTATTATAAGTGTAGACACATCAACAAACATTTAAATTGAGGTTGGTATTACAGTGTAGACACATCAACAAACATTTAAATTGAGGTTGGTATTACAGTGTAGACACATCAACAGACACGTAACTTGAGGTTGGTATTACAGTGTAGACACATCAACAAACATTTAAATTGAGGTTGGTATTACAGTGTAGACACATCAACAAACATTTAAATTGAGGTTGGTATTACAGTGTAGACACATCAACAAACATTTAAATTGAGGTTGGTATTATCAGTGTAGACACATCAACAAACATTTAAATTGAGGTTGGTATTACAGTGTAGACACATCAACAAACATTTAAATTGAGGTTGGTATTACAGAGTAGACACATCAACAAACATTTAAATTGAGGTTGGTATTACAGTGTAGACACATCAACAGACATTTAAATTGAGGTTGGTATTACAGTGTAGACACATCAACAAACATTTAAATTGAGGTTGGTATTACAGTGTAGACACATCAACAAACATTTAAATTGAGGTTGGTATTACAGTGTAGACACATCAACAGACATTTAAATTGAGGTTGGTATTACAGTGTAGACACATCAACAAACATTTAAATTGAGGTTGGTATTACAGTGTAGACACATCAACAAACATTAAATTGAGGTTGGTATTACAGTGTAGACACATCAACAAACATTTAAATTGAGGTTGGTATTACAGTGTAGACACATCAACAGACATTTAAATTGAGGTTGGTATTACAGTGTAGACACATCAACAAACATTTAAATTGAGGTTGGTATTACAGTGTAGACACATCAACAAACATTTAAATTGAGGTTGGTATTACAGTGTAGACACATCAACAAACATTTAAATTGAGGTTGGTATTACCAGTGTAGACACATCAACAAACATTTAAATTGAGGTTGGTATTACAGTGTAGACACATCAACAGACATTTAAATTGAGGTTGGTATTACAGTGTAGACACATCAACAGACACGTAACTTGAGGTTGGTATTACAGTGTAGACACATCAACAAACATTTAAATTGAGGTTGGTATTACAGTGTAGACACATCAACAAACATTTAAATTGAGGTTTGGTATTACAGTGTAGACACGTCAACAAACATTTAAATTGAGGTTGGTATTATCAGTGTAGACACATCAACAGACATTTAAATTGAGGTTGGTATTACAGTGTAGACACATCAACAGACATTTAAATTGAGGTTGGTATTACAGTGTAGACACATCAACAAACATTTAAATTGAGGTTGGTATTACAGTGTAGACACATCAACAAACATTTAAATTGAGGTTGGTATTACAGTGTAGACACATCAACAGACATTTAAATTGAGGTTGGTATTACAGTGTAGACACATCAACAAACATTTAATTGAGGTTGGTATTACAGTGTAGACACATCAACAAACATTTAAATTGAGGTTGGTATTACAGTGTAGACACATCAACAAACATTTAAATTGAGGTTGGTATTACAGTGTAGACACATCAACAGACATTTAAATTGAGGTTGGTATTACAGTGTAGACACATCAACAAACATTTAATTGAGGTTGGTATTACAGTGTAGACATATCAACAAACATTTAAATTGAGGTTGGTATTACAGTGTAGACACATCAACAAACATTTAAATTGAGGTTGGTATTACAGTGTAGACACATCAACAAACATTTAAATTGAGGTTGGTATTACCAGTGTAGACACATCAACAGACATTTAAATTGAGGTTGGTATTACAGTGTAGACACATCAACAGACACGTAACTTGAGGTTGGTATTACAGTGTAGACACATCAACAAACATTTAAATTGAGGTTGGTATTACAGTGTAGACACATCAACAAACATTTAAATTGAGGTTGGTATTACAGTGTAGACACATCAACAAACATTTAAATTGAGGTTGGTATTATCAGTGTAGACACATCAACAGACATTTAAATTGAGGTTGGTATTACAGTGTAGACACATCAACAAACATTTAAATTGAGGTTGGTATTATCAGTGTAGACACATCAACAAACATTTAAATTGAGGTTGGTATTACAGTGTAGACACATCAACAAACATTTAAATTGAGGTTGGTATTACAGTGTAGACACATCAACAAACATTTAAATTGAGGTTGGTATTACAGTGTAGACACATCAACAAACATTTAAATTGAGGTTGGTATTACCAGTGTAGACACATCAACAAACATTTAATTGAGGTTGGTATTACAGTGTAGACACATCAACAGACATTTAAATTGAGGTTGGTATTACAGTGTAGACACATCAACAGACATGTAACTTGAGGTTGGTATTACAGTGTAGACACATCAACAAACATTTAAATTGAGGTTGGTATTACAGTGTAGACACATCAACAGACATTTAATTTGAGGTTGGTATTATAAGTGTAGACACATCAACAAACATTTAAATTGAGGTTGGTATTACAGTGTATATAGACACATCAACAAACATTTAAATTGAGGTTGGTATTACAGTGTAGACACATCAACATTTAAATTGAGGTTGGTATTACAGTGTAGACACATCAACAAACATTTAATTGAGGTTGGTATTATCAGTGTAGACACATCAACAAACATTGAAATTGAGGTTGGTATTACAGTGTAGACACATCAACAAACATTTAAATTGAGGTTGGTATTACAGTGTAGACACATCAACAAGCATTTAAATTGAGGTTGGTATTACAGTGTAGACACATCAACAAACATTTAAATTGAGGTTGGTATTACAGTGTAGACACATCAACAAACATTTAAATTGAGGTGGTATTAGGCCAAAATAAAAAATATGTGCTGTTCCGATTACCCGACCTACCCCAATTTTATCCTCCGACCCTAGACTTTTTTGAGCTTCATAAACCAGGAAGTAAACATAACTATATGAAAAAACATGAAACGCATGAAATCACGCGATTTTATTTTATTTTAATAGTTTGATATTCAATTTGAGTGTGTTTCATGAGGAAATTATTTACTGATAGTTTGTTGGAACGCGTACAAAATGCAAATTGAGGAATAAAAAAAAATTGAAAAAAAAAAAATTCCCTACCTACCTACCCTATTTTTGAAACCATGTAATCGGAACAGCACATATTTTTTTATTTGGCCTTACAGTGTAGACACATCAACAAACATTTAAATTGTGGTTGGTACGTATTACAGTTTACACCCTGCTTTAAGGATGACGGTCAGAACATGGTCGACTATGGTTTGACCATTGTCAAACCATGGTCATTGACCATGTTCGACCATGTTTTGACTATCAAGTTGACCATGATCGACCATGAAATGAACACGTTTGTTAAATTGACACCATTGTCAGAACATGGTCAGTGGTGGTCAGCATTATGATAGTCACATCACAGTCAGAATATGGTCAAAAGAAATCGTTGTCGTATCATGGTCAAAACATTGCCAATTAAAGTTCACAACGAACATGGACAGACCATGGTCATTGTGAATAAAGCTGCATTGCAACAGTAATCAGAACATGTCCAGAACATGGTCAATGATTGACAAAACATGGTCAATGATGGTCAGAACATGGTCACCAGAGGAGCCAATGATGGTGGTCAGAACAGGGTCAATGATGGCCAGAGCAATGGGTAATGATGGTCAGAACATGGTCAATGATGGCCAGAACATGGTCACTGATGGCCAGGACACTGGTCAAATTGGTGGCCAGAACATTGTCTATGACGGTCAGAACATGGTCACCGACCAGTGGTCTTGTTTGGATATTGTTGATTGCCAAAACCTGGTCAGTGATTGTCAGAACAGGGTGATGGTCAAAACATGGTCATTGAAGGCGTCTGCATAAATGTCAACATTATACAGCTACAGAAACTGAATATAAATAATTCATTTCAGTCAATTTAATTATGTGTAACATTGCATTGACTGCAATTATAGTCAACATTGATAAAACACATATCAAAGATCATATAATGACCCCAACAATTATACAGGGATAAAGTGATAATTAAGGCAGCCTGTGGTTCCCTCAGGCAAAGACCTATTTTCGGACTTAGATTTTGGCAATAAAATGTGAATTTCACCTAAGTGTCACCTGAAAGCTGCTCTTTTGGTACACTGATCACTTGACTTCAAAAAATGATATAGAAAAACAAAGACACTTTGACGTCTACACAATTCCGATTATCTGTGGTGAGTGACGGTTCAAACTTTAGCGTTTAAACTGACAAAGTCTGTAGGTGTATACTTTCACATATAACTAAGACAAACGCACTTTTTAAAATTTGTCCCTCAACTCTTTTTTGACAAAACATACTCAACAAACCTGACACGCTACCTTAAGCAATGACTACTGACAGGAATAAATATAATAAATGCTAACATGTACATGATATTGACTTAAAGCCACAGTAGCTGTAACTTTTGATATTTTCACTATTTTTTGTTTGTCATTATGACCTTTTAATTAAAATAAAAATAATTCTGAATCATAGTCACCTATTTACTGACCAATACAGTACATGTGTGTCGATTACAACAGCTTGCAAGTGTACAGACGTTTAATAGGAAATCTTGTTCTATTTTTGTAAATTTGTTTTTAACAACTTCTTTGGAGGTTCATTAAAAGGTAAGTCATGTGACTACTGTGCAAATAATTAATGTGTACTGTAGTTGACCATGTTCTCTTTCATCAGGACTTTTATACAATATATATGCTTTGTGAAATTTACTAATTCTTTCAATCAAATATAATAAGGTACAAAGAGTGTCTTTTGTAGATTTGATCATTCAGAACCTTCTCAAAATATATTTTCTGCACCAACAGATATTCAATGATGTTGACAAAATGCAATAAATCTTCGTTTTAATCAAGAGGACGTGAAAAAAGACCAAAATTTATAAACAGAGAATTTTGTGAATACATTTTGATACATATTTAAAAAGTTGAATTTTGAGAAAAGATTGCATAACAGCCAAAAGACACATGCCTGAAAAAAGCCTAAAAGAGATGTTTATACCTTATCTAATTTCTGTCATGTAGACTACTCGACCAACTCTTAATATTAGGGTTGAGAAATCGAAAACTTTGTTTTGGCAGAATACTCAGAGAGCTGAAGCATCATGAACAATGTACCAAAGAACATTATTATTATATGTAGATTAGTGATGCTTACACCAAAGATACAGCACGCTGTAGTGACAGCAAAATTTGTGCATTTGTACCACACTTTCAACATTTTGAAAGTTCAGATATGTACACTGAGTTGTGAAATCATCTGTGTAAACATGGCTAAAAACATAATTACAGATGGACACCTGAAAAATATTGAGGCAGACTGTAAATCAGCACAGATGTATAAATTCTGAAATACTAGCTTCATAAGAAACAGTAGTAAAAAATAAAACAGAAACAAAAACGTTAAGTTCAATTTAGGGTACGATTTATTTATATGCCAATGTTTTTTTCATGCCACATAAATATGTCTTCATTAAACTTTGACTTGAGAAGGTTCATGTGAAATTAACATTACTGTCAAAGGCAGCGATTTAGCTTCTTTTCTCTGAATTTCTCATCCCTTCACAGTACAGCAACGAATTCTGAAAAATACGAATGGTTCAGGAAATAGTGTGAGTCTTTACTGTTTGACTGCAATTTGATAAATGAAATCAATAACATTATTAGTTGAAAATGAGACAATAGTTACTTGAAAAACTAACTCACAGACACTAACTGCATAAACATTTATAATCATATATTAATAATATTTCAAACGGACAAACGATCTGTAAAACTCTCGCAATTATTTTCATACACTATTTCCAGCATTGTTGTGAATTGAAAGTGAATTCCGTACGAATCATTACTCAACGAAACTTAGTACATGTAATTTAATGGCAATGTGCAGTTGTACGTTTGTACACAGTCCCTCTGGATAGAGGGACTGTGGTTTGTATAACGAAGGTCTATGGTTATATCAACTTACCTGCATTTGTGAACGGCTCACAGACGCTATAGACAGTTCCTGGCTGCAGGTCACTCCGTGCTGCACGGAAGCATACCGGTACAAGTTACTGGGAAAATATAGTCGGCATCTTTACCTGCTTTTCGCGTTCACAAATTTTGAACTCCGTCTGTCCCTGGTACTCTATATACATTTCTGCGAAACTATGATGTATTTCGGCTAGTGATTCCATACAAAGATCGCCAAAATTTCTGCCAGAGAAGTCCTGATCACGAATACCAAGTCAACGGTACGGAAATCTTACTTCGCGCCATTCAAGCCTCATGACCTTCACGGAAGTGAGATCAATAATCATTACGCAATTGATAACGTAGTCCCGTTTTTAAACGTTGGAGTGTGACTCTCTATCGGCCCTAATCCCGTACAATTCAAACTCAAAATAGCAATTTATTTATTATATTACATTATGAAAATGGTTATACTAATGATTCGAAATGGTACAAAGAGTGTACAGTTCTTTCAGCACGAAGATTCAGTATCAATGCGCGACCTTAACTTGGTAAACCGTGACCTCTGACTAAACATGTCAGCTGCTACCAGCCGGATTCGGCTCACGCTTTGACATTGCGTGTTGGATTTTTATTCGGCTGATCAGCTCAGGATAGAGTGCAATATATATAGCTCTGGCGCATAAAACATGGACAAAAATTGTAACCTCAATCCACGTCTTCTGAAGGCGAGATATTGTTGGTGGCATCGATGATCAAGTGACACAGACTGGCTGTATGTACCGTGTGCTTTAGCTTCAGGGACTGTGCTTATACTAAACATTGAAAGCATTGACATTTGTGTACGTTTCAACCAGCGTGCGAAATTAACGCTGGTCCGCTGGTCCGAGACCAACAGAATCCCTGACGGACCAGCAGTTTTTCCAGACCACTGGTCCTTTGGACCAGCGCAAAATTCACATGATAATTTTGAAAACCGAATTTGTTTGGCTATGTATCCAACTATTGTCGGTCCGATCCTCGCTTGCATGAGTGGTTTTCCTAGTTTTGCTACTGCAGTACGTAACGAATTACCAACTCTTCGGACAGAGAACGACAGCCGCGACAGCTAAAACTTTTTAAAATAACGCACGCAATTGGCCGATTTGACGGGCAGGCTATTATTTTGACCAATCACAATTCTTGATACTAGCAAAGTTTGTTAGAAAGGTAATAGGTCTTGCAAGTCTGCTGTCACACTCGCGCGACCTGACTACGCTGTTTCGGATCACCCTACCAATATGTGGCGTATTTTTGAAGGGTGTGAGCCCCCAAAGAAGAATACAGAAACAAACAACAAGGAGAAGCAACAGGCACGAGGGAAATATGAGGCCAAAGAAAAAAAACTTGTGCTGTTCCGATAACCCGACCTACCCTATTTTTTGCCTGCCGACCCTAAACTTTTTAGAACAACGTAAACACGTAAGTAAAAAAAGAAAGAAAAAACCCGTAAAATCAAGTGTTCGTCACCTGGCATTTGATTTTTGCTTGAACGAGGATGTCTTTTATGTTTTTTTCCTTTTATATGTATGATACATTTCTATGGAAATGTTGTGGCCAGTGTTTGACTGCCCTGAACCCCTGAAAAGTGCATATTTGAAAATAAAAATATTTTGGAAAAAATCCCTGCCGACCTACCTACCCTATTTTTGAAAACCGTGTTATCTGAACAGCACAATTTATTTATTTATTTATTTATTTATTTATTTATTTATTGTTTGCCTGATCGAGAAAGACAAAACCGCGATCTTTTCAGCATGCATGGCGGAATGAGTTCTGCGACTGGTTGTTATTTGATAAGTCGAAGATGTACTGCATGCCATGCCGACGAGCATACGGCGATCTCTCTGCCCATAAGGTAGCCGCATATCTTGTAAATCTGCTTTCTCAACTTATTCTACCGTAAGGGTCCGTTTGTGGTTGGCACTAACAACTTTAGACACTCTAATTTAGCCTCACACTGTCAGTCAGAGGTTCATAAAATCGCCGTGGAACACGCTAAGAACACCGCAATGCGCCAAAGCTGTAGGTAACACTGCAAAAAAATGAACAGTGCGATCTTCACAAAACTCTGCTATCTCAGTATTTGTCCCGTAATGCCCATGCCATATGTATAAATAACCGTCCATCAAAAGACTTTGTCTAGATAGCTTGCACTGGACGTAAAAAGGAGTTGCTGACAGATGCTGTGACAGTCACTGCATCTACATCTATTCAGGAACAGGAAACTGTGCAAAAGGAGGCAATGCTGCAAATGCAGTTGCTACTGAGTGTGCTGATCGGGACACTGATGTAGAATCATACTATTAAAGAATCTGACTTTGAGCTTGGAGACTCTGGCTGCTCTGAGGATGATGATGCCCACGATCTCTTTGAAATAACTGATGGTGTAAATGAAAACTGGAGACTTGTTCCCATGTAGTAGAGATATGAGATGAAAACTGAAAGACTTCCCCAAATGAAATGAAATGAAACCTGAGACTTTTTGCAATGTGAATTGGAAATGAGGACTGAAAGAATTTTTCTCATATTAATTTGGAATGTCAACTGAAAGACTTTTCCCTATGTTAATTTTGGAATTAACTTTAAAAACTTTTCCCATAGAGATCTGGTTCTGGGTGATACCTACCTCTAGTCATGGCATATATTATTGAGCAAAAAAAATTAAAATATATATTTGTTCATTTATTTGTATCAATATTATATAACAACACCAGAGTAGGAGAGACTGATAATGTACTATATTATCAGCTATTTTCAATTGAAAGTACATTTTTGAGGGCTTTTTGTTAGTTTTCTGTTGGACCAACATACATCAAGAAGGACCAGCAGATTCTCTTTGCTATTGGTCCTTCGGACCAGCTTGCATTTCAAGTTAATTTCACACACTGGTTTCAACAGTAAAAGGTCCTGTTCTATGGAAATTTTTACGGTACAAATTTGCAGTAACATTATATAAGTCTACGACCCGTCATTGTTGCTCGTTTTGAAAGAGGTGAATGGACATACATTGCGTCCGTAACAGCACTAATTCTCCCTTTTACATACACAGAAAAAATGTTTCTGTTTTGACAATTTGTTTTGTTTCGTAAAAATTCAGCTGTATGATCCAACCACGATTTGCAAAACAAGATCGTCGACGATATGAAGAGTTTGATTGATTATTACAGAGACTCTCAAATCTTGTGTACGTAAGCTCAAAACTCAACTCTCAGGTTAGGGACTTGCCTCATGTCTTGTCTGTGGGCATCAGTAACTTAAAGGTGAGGTGATCGCCAAACTACGGTATATATACTTGAAAAACTGATGCTTTTAAAAGCAGCTGAATTGTGCACAACCACAAGTGAAAATCTGCCTGTTCTTGTAAGTTTAAAACTTTGGATTGTCAGTCGTGGGAAAATAAATGAAAAATTCCATTGTTCATTTAGAATTTACTAACTTTTTGTAATCTTGTGAGTGAAGTCATGTGTTTGTCTGTAATCCTGCTGTGATGAATGAGAAATCTATCGACTTTGGCAAAATCATTTTTCTGAATACATAATGATAGTGGTGCTGACAGGTCTCCCTCCCTGCATTGGCATCCGTGCAGCTGTTGTGAGAGTTCCTACAGTCTGTAGAACCACATAAAATGACATGTGCATCAGATCAGTTGCACACATCATGACGGTTAGGGAAAGATTGTGACCATCAAACATGGTCAAATAATTTACAACGAGGTGATGATGATATGACTGTGTTTCATAGTCACAATCTTTTCCTTGACCATCTAATGACCATGTTTTGACTGTGACCATATGACCAGTCAGTCATCATCAAATCATTGTCAATGTGATGACCATAATATGACCATGTTTCATTGTCGTTATTTTTTCTTGACCATGTGAAGACCATGTTGTGACAATGAGTAAACGTCAGTTGATGATTGTCAAAACATTGTCAGTTTGGATGACGGTCAGCAGTCATTGTCACTGATGGTCAAAACATCATCGACCATGGTTGACAATGTAATGGCACGTTATGATGGTCACCAGGAAAGCAGGGTGTAGACACATCAACGAACATTTAAATTGAGGTTGGTATTACAGTGTAGACACATCAACAACATTTAAATTGAGGTTGGTATTATCAGTGTAGACACATCAACAAACATTTAAATTGAGGTTGGTATTACAGTGTAGACACATCAACAAACATTTAAATTGAGGTTGGTATTACAGTGTAGACACATCAACAAACATTTAAATTGAGGTTGGTATTACAGTGTAGACACATCAACAGACATTTAAATTGAGGTTGGTATTACAGTGTAGACACATCAACAAACATTTAAATTGAGGTTGGTATTACAGTGTAGACACATCAACAAACATTTAAATTGAGGTTGGTATTACAGTGTAGACACATCAACAAACATTTAAATTGAGGTTGGTATTACCAGTGTAGACACATCAACAAACATTTAAATTGAGGTTGGTATTACAGTGTAGACACATCAACAAACATTTAAATTGAGGTTGGTATTACAGTGTAGACACATCAACAAACATTTAAATTGAGGTTGGTATTACAGTGTAGACACATCAACAAACATTTAAATTGAGATTTGTATTACAGTGTAGACACATCAACAAACATTTAAATTGAGGTTGGTATTATCAGTGTAGACACATCAACAAACATTTAAATTGAGGTTGGTATTATCAGTGTAGACACATCAACAAACATTTAAATTGAGGTTGGTATTACAGTGTAGACACATCAACAAACATTTAAATTGAGGTTGGTATTACAGTGTAGACACATCAACAAACATTTAAATTGAGGTTGGTATTACAGTGTAGACACATCAACAGACATTTAAATTGAGGTTGGTATTACAGTGTAGACACATCAACAAACATTTAAATTGAGGTTGGTATTACAGTGTAGACACATCAACAAACATTTAAATTGAGGTTGGTATTACAGTGTAGACACATCAACAAACATTTAAATTGAGGTTGGTATTACAGTGTAGACACATCAACAAACATTTAAATTGAGGTTGGTATTACAGTGTAGACACATCAACAAACATTTAAATTGAGGTTGGTATTACCAGTGTAGACACATCAACAAACATTTAAATTGAGGTTGGTATTACAGTGTAGACACATCAACAGACATTTAAATTGAGGTTGGTATTACAGTGTAGACACATCAACAGACACGTAACTTGAGGTTGGTATTACAGTGTAGACACATCAACAAACATTTAAATTGAGGTTGGTATTACAGTGTAGACACATCAACAGACATTTAATTTGAGGTTGGTATTATAAGTGTAGACACATCAACAAACATTTAAATTGAGGTTGGTATTACAGTGTATATAGACACATCAACAAACATTTAAATTGAGGTTGGTATTACAGTGTAGACACATCAACAAACATTTAAATTGAGGTTGGTATTACAGTGTAGACACATCAACAAACATTTAAATTGAGGTTGGTATTATCAGTGTAGACACATCAACAAACATTGAAATTGAGGTTGGTATTACAGTGTAGACACATCAACAAACATTTAAATTGAGGTTGGTATTACAGTGTAGACACATCAACAAGCATTTAAATTGAGGTTGGTATTACAGTGTAGACACATCAACAAACATTTAAATTGAGGTTGGTATTACAGTGTAGACACATCAACAAACATTTAAATTGAGGTTGGTATTAGGCCAAAATAAAAAATATGTGCTGTTCCGATTACCCGACCTACCCCAATTTTATCCTCCGACCCTAGACTTTTTTGAGCTTCATAAACCAGGAAGTAAACATAACTATATGAAAAAACATGAAACGCATGAAATCACGCGATTTTATTTATTTTAATAGTTTGATATTCAATTTGAGTGTGTTTCATGAGGAAATTATTTACTGATAGTTTGTTGGAACGCGTACAAAATGCAAATTGAGGAATAAAAAAAAATTGAAAAAAAAAAAATTCCCTACCTACCTACCCTATTTTTGAAAACCATGTAATCGGAACAGCACATATTTTTTTATTTGGCCTTACAGTGTAGACACATCAACAAACATTTAAATTGTGGTTGGTACGTATTACAGTGTAGACACATCAACGAACATTTAAATTGAGGTTGGTATTACAGTGTAGACACATCAACAAACATTTAAATTGAGGTTGGTATTACAGTGTAGACACATCAACAAACATTTAAATTGAGGTTGGTATTACAGTGTAGACACATCAACAAACATTTAAATTGAGGTTGGTATTACAGTGTAGACACATCAACAAACATTTAAATTGAGGTTGGTATTACAGTGTAGACACATCAACAGACATTTAAATTGAGGTTGGTATTACAGTGTAGACACATCAACAAACATTTAAATTGAGGTTGCCCTTACGAAAATTTAAGCCTTGCGGCGAAGTTCTGGTAAAGTCTTCATAATTGCCCGGTAAGTTTACCACAACATGTTGTGGTAAGCTTACGCATAGCTTGAGATTTTCGCATGTTGATGGATTTTGCGGCGCACATATTGTGGTATGCTTACCACGACACTCATGCATGTCCTGGTATGTTTGCCACAAAAGTTTAGGCTTTGCAGAATTTTTTTGCGGTATACTTGCCACAAACAGGATTTACGGTATACATACCGCTATTGAAGCTGACCCTATGGGTAGCCCCACCCCCAGTAGCATACCCCTACCCTTCACACTTTGCCACGACCACTCACACTGTAGCTACTCATTCATTCTGTGCTCATGTAAGTTTTCAGAATGTAGCCACAGGTACAAACACTCACACACATTCACAAACAAAAGAAAATCTTACCAGGTTTTTCATTGAATTCCTACCTTACATTTATTGCAGATGGAAATGCTAACAAATGACTCAAAACAAAAGAAATCACAAGTTCATCAACAGTTCTTTCACAGGATATCTCCCTTAATCCATGGCATCTTCATAACAAAGTGTTGGCATATCCAACGATATAGTGGGAACAGTTACTTTTGATCCAGTTGATTGTTCAGTGTCTTGGTTTACTTTCCGTAGACTACAGAAAGGGCTAAAACAAAAAAAAAAGAAAAACAAGAAAAGAAACATTAATGCAATCACATATACTAGCACAGTACAGTAGACAAAATGCCAAGAGAACAATCTGCCAGTCAGTATGTAATTGCAACTGCCTTGACATACCTTTCACAATGAGTCTTGCACATATCATGAAATGGAATCCAGGTCACTAAATTGTAAAGATATTTCAAACGGTACTTACACTTATATATTTGGCAAGCTTTGTTACTCTTTTGGGACCAATGTGGGTTTATGAGATTGGTGATGTAAAGTTGTCATCAGCATTGCTTTTTCTCAGCATCCGTTGCCACAAAGACATGTCGTCACTTCCAGCTACAAGTAAGAAAATGCAATGGAATAAAAAGGAATGTAAAGGAAAAAGTCCCAGCGATTATGTTTGGTGATTTTGACTACATGTGACATGAAAACTAGTTTACTACTATATCTGTGAATCTAAATTACTTTTAGATGGGGGGGGGGGGGGGGGGGGGGGGACAACGCTTCCAGTGATCCACAGCTACAGAAAGATAACTGAAAATATTGTATGCATGTTTTGTGTTGTAAGATTTCATGTAGAACTTCAATGAAATATTGTAAATCAATCATTGATTTGGATTTCGCCTTACAATATGCCAGCAAATATTTACGGGTTACCCGGTAACGTTGAACAAATGTCAAAATACATTAATGAAGATTTCAAAAGAAACTTAAGTGTCAAAGACAGAGACGTCCAGCATCGTCCAGCATGATCTTATAAATAGACGTATACCAAATTTCATGACATGAAACACGTGTACAAACGATACTAGGTCAGAGTTTAAGAACTTAATTCTTACCTAACTATTCCTAAATGTATTGTTTTTTCATTGTTTTATATCGTACATCGAGGGAAATTTGTATACATATAAGCAAAAGTTTCACCCTGGGTACAGTCCCCGAGGGACTGTGCCTTCGCCGAAGTGTCGAAGTATGTATTCCCCAGACATAGACACTATCAATACATCGGTATGCACAGATAAAGGCCACTCCTTTCACACTGTTCACTCAACGTTCAACCTCGGGAGTTATTCAGACAATTGGACAGTGTTACTCGAGAATTGCACAGAACAAAAACAGATAAAATTCGTCGTTACGTTGCAGAGAAGGATACTCGAAAATTTACTTACCGAAATTCAAACGATCGCCTTGATCCTCAGCTCGGCCAGCTCAGGGTGTTATCATGGTTATAAGAATGGTGACCATTGTTCACACGCCGATCGTGACGACGATGACATGAAAATTAACGCGTCTTGAACATTGCCTATAGGTTGTACATTCATAGCTAGGGTATACGAAGCTGTCAAGGTGATGTCCAACGGCAAATTTCAGTGAAATTTTGTCAAAAGTCGAGTGAAAAAACAGTGACAATGCATTCAGCAATTCAAAGGGGTCGTAACTGCCTTTCTGATATCAGATTTGCCGCTGAGATTTGACTGTGACACGCCAATCTGACCAATCACAACGAAGTCTTCACATGATCTATGATGTCATCAGGCGTGATACTATTACTTCCGATACAAAGTCCTTGCAATCGCGATCGCTGTACACGTACGTAACATAGCATGAATCGTAGTGGAAGTTTTGTTAGAAGTAATTCATTCAAAAGTAATTCACTGAAAACTTACAGCTTTCGACGGACTATATCCAAGCAAAAGTGTATTGACAGCACCAGTGGCTATGACCCGACACTAAGCCCCACACTATGTAGGCCCTCCCTTGCTATTACATAGCAGTTAGCACAGCAGTGCCAGTGGCGCCTCGATCGCGGGGCTAACCGTGCAAACCCTTCATAGGCACTATACTAGCACTATTTTATAGTGTGCCTTCCCTGAGATACTGGAATTCAATTTCGAAAAAAAACTGTGTTCTATACGACAGGCGTGAGATACAAAAAATCCAACATACCAGTTCAATAATTTCTTAGATTTTTGTTCGGGCGCGTTTCTCTGGAGACACGTACGTACGTGTTCACGGCAGGTTGAGTGAGATGTCAATCATTTGTACAGTGGATGGCAATACGACTAATAATTCCCTTGTCTTTCTAAGTCGGCGATATAGTAACTTATACCATACCTACCTCCATGCTTATACTGATCATATGATGGCTTCGGAAAATAATTGTCGAAAGACACAAATAGAATGAGTGTTTTCTCCGACCGCGGTGACTGACATGCTCTGTCCGCTTATTATTACCCAAACTGTGGCAAAGTTCTTTTCCTTCATGGATTACGGCCGATTTTCGAGATTTTCGTTGCTGCCATGAAATTGATGAATTTAACATTGAATTATCGTGGAGATCATTGGCTCAAAATGTTTCCCGATGGACAGGGAAAAATTGTTTCATGGGATTTTGTGGCTGCCTACAGTGTAGGCCTATGTATGAAACAACATTGTTATCAACAGAATACCCGTCTTTATTAGATCAACTTCGTCACTTTTCTCGCCTCGATCACACCATAGGGCCTATAGCTGCTAAATCGCTCAAATTAAGCTATTTTGGCAATCCAGCGATCCCGCACCTTTACATATGTGCTATTGTTGATGTAATCTGGATTCGTAAAATCTTGTCACTGTGTATAGAAGTATCATTTGGAGAGTCAGGTACTTTTGTATGTGAATTTCCTAATTTCTTGGAAACTGACTAAGATTTGTCCTACAAATATGTATTCACGTTTTAACATCCCCATTTGAAAAATCAATAAATATACTATTTTGTTATTAAATTTAGAGTGCAAACATGTATATTCTTTATTCATGCATATGATATACGGTACATCTACAGAAGCCAGCTGGGCACACACATTCATTTGGCTGCCCTGTAACCGTGCAGCCTTGAATTCTTACACATGATTCTGCACAGTCTGTGCTGTGTGACCATTGTATTTACGTAAAGCCTTCAATGGCAAACATACCACAAAGCAATCTGCAACTTTGTTTACTTCAGTCTTGTGGTAGACATACCAAGAGAAAGATTGCTAATCACCACAAGTGCACCACTAGTGGGACTATCGGCGCAGGATGGATAGAGTGTTCTGGCACACAAAAGTATGCGTGGTATGTTTACCCAGAGCTTGCAGCATGTTTACCACAAAAAATCTGTTTCGTACGGGTGGTATTACAGTGTAGACACATCAACAAACATTTAAATTGAGGTTGGTATTACAGTGTAGACACATCAACAAACATTTAAATGAGGTTGGTATTACCAGTGTAGACACATCAACAAACATTTAAATTGAGGTTGGTATTACAGTGTAGACACATCAACAGACATTTAAATTGAGGTTGGTATTACAGTGTAGACACATCAACAGACACGTAACTTGAGGTTGGTATTACAGTGTAGACACATCAACAAACATTTAAATTGAGGTTGGTATTACAGTGTAGACACATCAACAGACATTTAATTTGAGGTTGGTATTATAAGTGTAGACACATCACAAACATTTAAATTGAGGTTGGTATTACAGTGTATATAGACACATCAACAAACATTTAAATTGAGGTTGGTATTACAGTGTAGACACATCAACAAACATTTAAATTGAGGTTGGTATTACAGTGTAGACACATCAACAAACATTTAAATTGAGGTTGGTATTATCAGTGTAGACACATCAACAAACATTGAAATTGAGGTTGGTATTACAGTGTAGACACATCAACAAACATTTAAATTGAGGTTGGTATTACAGTGTAGACACATCAACAAGCATTAAATTGAGGTTGGTATTACAGTGTAGACACATCAACAAACATTTAAATGAGGTTGGTATTACAGTGTAGACACATCAACAAACATTTAAATTGAGGTTGGTATTAGGCCAAAATAAAAAATATGTGCTGTTCCGATTACCCGACCTACCCCAATTTTATCCTCCGACCCTAGACTTTTTTGAGCTTCATAAACCAGGAAGTAAACATAACTATATGAAAAAACATGAAACGCATGAAATCACGCGATTTTATTTTATTTTAATAGTTTGATATTCAATTTGAGTGTGTTTCATGAGGAAATTATTTACTGATAGTTTGTTGGAACGCGTACAAAATGCAAATTGAGGAATAAAAAAAAAATTGAAAAAAAAAAAATTCCCTACCTACCTACCCTATTTTTGAAAACCATGTAATCGGAACAGCACATATTTTTTTATTTGGCCTTACAGTGTAGACACATCAACAAACATTTAAATTGTGGTTGGTACGTATTACAGTGTAGACACATCAACGAACATTTAAATTGAGGTTGGTATTACAGTGTAGACACATCAACAAACATTTAAATTGAGGTTGGTATTACAGTGTAGACACATCAACAAACATTTAAATTGTGGTTGGTACGTATTACAGTGTAGACACATCAACGAACATTTAAATTGAGGTTGGTATTACAGTGTAGACACATCAACAAACATTTAAATTGAGGTTGGTATTACAGTGTAGACACATCAACAAACATTTAAATTGAGATTTGTATTACAGTGTAGACACATCAACAAACATTTAAATTGAGGTTGGTATTACAGTGTAGACACATCAACAAACATTTAAATTGAGGTTGGTATTACCAGTGTAGACACATCAACAAACATTTAAATTGAGGTTGGTATTACCAGTGTAGACACATCAACAAACATTTAAATTGAGGTTGGTATTACAGTGTAGACACATCAACAAACATTTAAATTGAGGTTGGTATTACAGTGTAGACACATCAACAAACATTTAAATTGTGGTTGTAGACCAGAAGAAACACTGGAAACATAGTGTGATAACTCAGACTAAGCAAATATTTAAAGTTAAAATCAAGAAGTGATTTGATTGATTGTTCAATATTTCTAATTCTGTCAACATAACTACTTGTAAAAAATGTAAAATTGTTATAACAAACAGAAGTCCGAGCATACTACACCCACTGTCCCAGTTCAATATGTACATAACCAGACCAGTTTGACTCAAACATTGAGTAGGTGTATGCAGACCTCTGATTCATCAGTCAAAACCAATCTATGCTGATACTTCAGCATTTGTTTTTTTTACTGTACCGTGAATTGGATACCTCCGTATAGCTCTCCGACACTGCTGACACAAAAGACCATGATCAGAAACCCCAAGAATAAATTGTTGAAATGAAGCACTAAGAACATTAACTTTGTCATTCATATCCGAAAATTTCACAGCAATATGTTATTATAGCTAGGTACAGGCTATTAAAATTGCTAATGCTACTATACAGAAACTGAACAGTTTAAATTTGTAATATGAGCCTTAATAGGAAGCCTAAAAAGAACTTTTATAGCCTCTACTGTTAATGTATTATGAATATTGCATTGGAGTCTACCGTAGTACAAGTCGTAGTAATGACAAAAGTTAAATGTTAATTATATCAGCACACACAGTCACCCTTATTACCAACAATAACAGATGTCTTTCATTTCATATTCATTTTCTCAGTATGCTTCTTCACACTTTCAAAATCTATGCTATTTCTATTAGCAAGATCATTTTGTATATTTATACATATGCCAGGGTCATGCAGTTTTTTTACATAGCATATCCTTCAATTTTCCATGGTCAAGTCACCGCAGTGCACAACTGAGTCATTTATAAATGAGGGATATATTCATTAGAAGCTGAAAAAGCTTAGATAAAGCCTTTTAGGTTTCATCCACTATAATGAGATATTTAAGATTGTTCATTCACTACATCAATCTCTCTATGACATCACAGTATACAACTTAAACAATGCACTGTACAGGGTATTGTATGCATTTAATTGTTTAATGACTATATGCACCAGGGAAAGACACTTATTTTTTTATCCACTTGCCCTTCGGGCAAGTGGGGGGTTCGGTTCACTTGCCCGAATTGGAAAACCACTTGCCCAGTATAATTACGTGTTTGAACAAAGCTAAAACATTGGTTTTTCATTTCACACTCTTTATTTTGAAAATTACCATGTTATCATGAGAAAATGTCAGACATTCTCATAGGGTTCTCCTCACACTTCTAAGAGTACTGGATGGCTCATTTATATTAAATTAATTATCAAAGCCCCATTAGCAGTATCATATAGCATTCTTTATGTGATTTTACTTCTGAACTAAAACAAGATTTTGGGAATGTGCTCTTTGAGGGGTTGGAATACAAGTATTGTTAACTGCCAAGTGAGACTGCATGTGCAATTTAAAACAAGAAAAATAATGTGTGCCCAAACGTAAAGTGGCACCCAATGCAAATATAGCAAAAACAGTGTACATCGTGCATATATGCATTTGAATATTCACGGAAACAACAGAGTAGTCCAATGTAATGCATAGTGTTGAATGTTTTCAACTGGGACAACAATGTTTTGTTTTCTTTGTAGTATGGTGGGAAATCAAAATAATGGTTAAAATGTAAATTTACTTGTCCAATTTTTCACTAAAGAATGTTTTGTAAAGCTGCAAAAGACTATATCCTATTAATGGGTAGAATTTAAAGAAAACCAGAAAAAATAGGAAGCCCTCTTAGGTCAACAAATTTCAAGATTTACAGCTAGTGGGGCTTTCATATTCATAGAAAAAATTCTAACAGTTCATATGTTTGTATGTTTACTTTCTTAGGTCTTAATGTACAAATAATAACAGCCATTTTAATTGTACCTTCAAAGTATTTTTGCAGTTAAAAGTTTTAACTTATATGTACAGAAAGAAAAAAATCTGTAGCTATAAAGGAATGTTTTTGAAGCTTCTGAAAAATAATGTACTTCTTTGTCATGTTTTTACTGCGCTGACATCATACACAAGCCCTATGAAGTTTGGATTACCATTGCACTATACCAGTATCCTATGTTTTTCTAATAACCTAGGTGGTCTTTTTAATGCTCATGCGCAGACTAAATAGAATTTAAACCAACAACCTAAGGCGTCGGTGGTTTTCTATGTGTCTTGAACGATGAATTTCTCGATGTCAAACTCGCTCCAATTGCTTCTTGACAGTCATTTTAGAATGGGAAAATTCACAAACAGAGAGGTTGGTCGCCACGGACAAGTAACTTTTATATTATTGACCTGAAAATTAAGTCAGTGTTCATTGAAAATTCAAAGACTGGACCCGTTGACACCAAAGCTTGCTCATGACTTTCATTGCATGCGGTCTTGCCACGATGCCACTCACTGTCAACAAGTTAACATTGAAGAGTACGTTTTAGTAAACCTCTCTTTTATGTGGTGATTTTTCACCACTGGACTTTATTTTTACATCATTATAAACGTTCATACAAAGCACAAAAACCGCTGTGTGTTTCTTTTTTTTACCGTATCAACATATTATTGTGAGACACCGTAACCTCACAGTCAATGCAATGAACTTTGGTGAACGTACGCTCCACCAGCTGAACAGCTTTTTCATGTGCAAAATCAGCGTACGGTATTTAACCGGTGGTATTGTTTGAACTGCATTTTATTGAAAGCGATTACATGATTCTTTTCATCAACTCTTCATGCAATTTTATGAAAAATCTTATGGAAATGTTCACAATGACATAACATGAAAATTTTTTGTTGTTTAAGTCCGTGTTCCCTCACCAGAAAATCGCTCTCGTGAATTCGATTTCTAGGTATTATTTTTTTCACTTGTCCCGTCGGGCAAGTGGCATCGGAGGTTCACTTGCCCGAACGCGACTTTCACTTGCCCCGGGCAATCGGACAACCCTTAGTGTCTTTCCCTGTGCACAGATAAAATGGATGTTAATCAACTGACTGCCACAGACAGTTAACCAATGGAACAGGTAATTTCTTGAAATGATCTATGTATTGACGTCACAACTAGCCTCTGGCTTCATTCATACTTTGAAGTATTTACATCGGATAAATTAGGATCAATTATTGTCAGACTTTCAGATATTATTTCAGATATGTTCACTGCTATTTTGGTTTTGTGATTTTCCTTGAGTAGTAATGGAAATATTGAGGTGCTGTGCTGTTACTATTATTCATTTCTCACAATAGTACGATAATTAAAGTCTAATTCCACATTCAAGATATATAGGATTCATCACAGTCCGTTGAGGCCTTAAATCTTTTCAAAGCTTTAATATGTACACACTCAATGTAATAGTAACATATCTTATGGTTAACACAGTTACTGCATGAGTGATTCAAAACTTTTAGCAACAGATACTTCAAGATTGATATTGACCTATAGTGATACATGTATGTTGTGTTTTCAAATAAAACTGATGAAAAACCGTTTTACAGAACTGTGTATTGAACAGCATGCCAATTATGATGTAAGGAGAACATGATGTTGTTTCAGCACTACCACTGGTGGAAAAACCATATCCAGTTTGTGTGCTGTTTCTGTAGATTGAACAGCTTTACAAGATTACTAAAAAGACAGACATAGGGAGATGTTGAGACTGCTTTCATCTTCATATATAATTAACATTCCAAAAGGTACTCTACTGAAAGCTTGAAATAACAGTTATTACCTGACTTAAATCACAAGTAATAAAGGTCTACCAGGTTGTGGGTATTTTAGTGAAAGGATAACGTGGAATCTGTGTTTTATCACAGATGTGTTTTGTGATTACACCTAGCTATCTGCCTTCCTTACATCTTCACTGTCGTCCCCTTAGCCAATCAGCTCTTCTACCGGCCATGACTGTTATCAATCCTCCTTCCCAGCCAATCAGCCACGTTTGCACACGACACTACATAATCAAGCCTTTGTCTCATCGCTCCCATTCATTCATTCATTCATTCATTCAGCCGCTGAGTTCATGCCATACCAGCTCAGGGCCCTCTCCCATATATTTTGCTCATATTTTATTGTAGGTTAGTCTGCTACTTCTATATTGACTGTTTTGTATTGTAAGTTTTGATAGTACTTAGTTTGAGATCTGCGAGGGCACTAGTTCTATGCCCCTTATTGCTTTATATTTGCCGTTTCATTTTGTGCTTTATTCTATACTTTGTTGGCGTTACGTTCTCCTTTTTGCAATAAACCCTCCTGTTTTTCCTCAACTTAGCGGTGGTGTGTTCACAAAATACAGGATACTATACATTTTGAGGACTTTCACTCAAAAGTTGATGAAAAATTGCTAAGAAACTGACAACTTCAGTCACGTTGAAAAGAGAAACAAAAACAATGAATTATTGAAAAAGTTGACCAGAAACTTTTGAACAATAATAAGGTAGAGTCAGCATAGAATTACAGAAGATGAAGATTCAGAATTGAATTAGACCAATAATGAAGTAATGTGAATCGTATACTACTCTACATATACCAGGAATATTAGAATGAATGGCAAGAATAGACTGCTGAGTTTCCAAAAGATTAATATCGATATTTGGTTCAGGGATTTATTTTATTCTAGCCTACTTGTCATTCATGTACACTGACTTTTCAACTACCAGTATAGCTTACTAAGAGATGCTAACAACCACTCCAAACTCACTGCGCATGTCAATAACGAAGCACAGTTCATCTTCATTGTTCATGGAATATTTTATACTTATATATATATATATATATATATATATATATATATATATATATATATATATATATATATATATATATATATATATTGGCAAATCACCTCATACTCAGAATTACCATCATTTCATTTCAAAGAAATCTTCATTCTATTCAAAACTTGAATCACAATGATCTGACCTTTACTTTACCTTAAAGGGACATTAGCTGTAACTGTTGATTAATTTTTCACTACTCTGTTTCAATGTATCAACTACAGAATTTTACTATAATCCGATCATCATGACCAATGCTCGGTGTCCTGCTTGCCAACACAGCCTGTATATGTGAAATGACCATTGTTATTGTTGATAAATGTATTCTAGTCTTGACCTGAATACAAAATTTAAACAATAACAATGCAGATTATACTCATATAGGGTATATTTATGAGCTAAATATTAGGAATTTCTCCATGGTTCAGGGATTCAAACCAGACACTGCAGATGATACACAGAACAAACAAAATTTTAAAAATGACCAAAGTTACAGCTAATGGATCTTTAATTATTTCATATGCAGCTTGCTTTTTTCTTTTAAAAATGTTATCTCATGAATATGAATGTGTGACTGGCTTTTCAATTCGTCCCCATAACACATGTTTGACATACAGGTAGCTAGATATAATTGGCACATGTTGCTATGGGAACACTTACAACTAATCAAATTTATCATAATTTGTGCTTATTTTATTCTTTAGTGATTCACGCTTCACTGATTGGCAACACTGTATTCAGAATTAACTGGCAACACTGTATTCAGAATTGACTGGCAACACTACATTCAGAATTAACTGGCAACACTGTATTCAGAATTAACTGGCAACACTACATTCAGAATTTTAATAAATTCAATTAGTGAGTTGCTGGCCTTAAGCTAAACAATGTAAAACCATACTGTTACAAGAGAATTCACGGTGAACATTTCTTTTTTGAGAAAACTGCTGCAATGCTGACTATTTATCCAAGTACCTTTTGAATTATGCCAAGGGAAAATTCTTCATAAAACAATGACCATAGTATTACACTAACATTTGTCAATCATGGGATATCATGAATAAAAAACACACACTGGTTCCAAACCCTAACCATACTAATACAAAACTATGTTAATAGATGTAACTAAATGTGTTTGAATTCTCATATACTTGTACTAATATTATCGAAGAAACAATATTTTGACTTCACTGTATTATAATAATGGTCATCACTGGATAAAGATGAAATGTGTCTTTGCTGTACACACTGGTATCAACTAAACTTCTATAAATTATGCAACAATATATTTTATCATTGGATAAGAGCTTTTTTTCATAGTAATATAATCCATTATACATTTGAAATTGAAGTAAAATGATTGCAGTCCAAAGTATTTTACAGAAGTTAGTTTGTGGAGGCACCACAACAAAAGTCAGGCATCAATGTAAACGTACAAACTCACACATTTGCTGAGGAATGTGTTTTCATGTAGATGCAGAAATTAACACTTTGTTACAGAGGAATAAATTTAACAGCCACTTAGCAAAATTTGCATAAGTCTACAAATTGATTACTGGGTAGTACTGGTTTGAGAATCATAGAACACGAAAAAGAAATCAGTTGACAAGTGAATTACAAAGACAGGGTATTTTCAAGGTAAATATTATCCTTGGCACAACACAAAACACAGTCAAAAATCCAAGCAGCCTGGAACCATTATGTAAAGTTCTGGAAAACATGATTGGTGGAGAGACACCAGGGGATTGAGATTTAAATATTTATGATATGAGTAATGCATTTCTCCATTGAAAAACTCTATTTTATCATTTAGTGAATGGTTTGAAATGTGTCTGTTCGAATCACACAGTAAATTGAAATGAGAACTACATAAACCAACTGACTTCAGAAGACCTGAGTGACAGCTGCCATTAACTATTTAGATTATTTTAATAAAAACTTTGCCACATGACAATATTTTCAAACATCATTGTTTCATAAACTGAACAATATCTATCTATATTGAAAATATGTCAGTGTCCAGCAAAATTTATGATCTGTTGTTTTCTTGGAAATTTTTAGTACCATATACGTCTTGTTTTCATGGATGACTACTGTACTACAACCTGGATAACAGACGCTATCATTTACAGATTTGACAACACAGGTTTATATCATTTTAAGATAAACTTATCACAGCATAAAGTTGTGTGCAATATCACGGACCATAAACACCTTTACAGGCTGTTCCTGGCTGGCAGAAATTTGATGGACTACTATCTACAATTTTTAAACCTTGCAGTGTATTTACATTTCTCATAAATTTCATCTGCGGTGAGCACTCCAAAGATTTACAGAACCCCTCACATCTTGATGCATCAGATAAAAACAACACTTCCTTGCAAACAAATTTCATTCAATTGAAACCGGGTAAAGATATGGTCAGCACATCCTATCTTACCATTATAGTAACACAGTAAATATCAATATTTCATTGTAAATATTGCAATTACTCATCAAAAGATTTTAGCTGTAAATACTGATACTGTTTGGCAATATGTTCTGTAAAACACTTTGAAAAAGCTGCATGCTTTTGGATTTTCATTGCAATTAGCAGGTTACTGATTTAGCTACAAAGCATCCTGACCGCTAAATAGAGGGAAAAGTTCAAATTAGCGACATCTTAAATTAGCAAATTGACAGAGTTGAAGCTACATTCACTAAAATGGAAAACAGCTAAGAAGACATGTTTATTATCTGCTTCTATCAATTCATACAAGTGATAAACCATTATAGCAGACGCATGCTTACCTTTCAAGTAGTTTCAATTCCTCTCTTTCCAGGACCCTTTTATCAATACTTGGTACATCCAGATGTTCAAGACTGACTGGACTATTTTCATTGGGCAGTGGTTCCACTATTCCAGTGTTGATAAACACATGGGGTCCTGAATGAATGAAGTTCCGGGAATTTAAGATTTAACTTAAAGGAAACATTCATGCCAGTTAATTTTTACAGTTCATGTTAAAAAATATAATTGCTTAATACACTATTTCACAAATAAATTATTACTGTAACAATTCCTTCTCTTAAAACAATCAAAGTGCATAATCTTAAAGACTACTTTGCACAGTTGTATAAAGTAAACGCAAGATCTTGACAACTTGAAATCTGAACCATATTGCATTTGCTGTAGACGTCCTCTGACATATGACTTGCAAGTGTATGCGCTTAGACTGCATTATGCATACTGCTGTAAACTGATTTTATTTTGGAATTTTATCCTAAAATGGTATGTGTGGAAAAAGTTTAAAGTGTGGTTTAAATTGACTTGTATGTCATAATTCTCATTACAGTACGACTATTATTGATGTGGATGTTGTACTATTACATCTGACATGCAAGAGTGTGAAACATTACTTCATGGCTGATGTGACCGGAATATGATACAGCCATTACAAGATGAAAGTGAGTCTCTAACATTGGTGAATACCTCCATATATGTCTACAGAGTCCCAGTATTACCATGGCTAAGCCTTTAATGCATTCATATGTGTTATTTTTGATCAACCACAATGAATAATCACTCTGTATTGATATTTCAAATGAAAAATTACCTTGTATCAAGTACAACAATTCATTTTCTGGAGTGAACATTTGATTGTTATTATGGAAAATGTAGTTTATGCATCTCTTGTTTTTATACTTATAATGTTTTTATGTGACAAGGGAGTGTGAAATTAGTTGAAATGAAGGCAACATCTAACTAGTACATGCTTACTTTGCAAGAACACAGCTTGCTTATACTTCTATTGAAGTATGTTCAAAATCACATCTGAAAATTTAAATACTATGCATTACAGATCCTCAGGTTATTGTACTGGATGGATGGATATATATATACACCAATTTACGCATACATTTGAATACACCAACTGATCTCCAGTACTGGTAATACATATTGTCTCAGTCATATTGAAGGCATGTTGTATTTATGACATATTTTATAGGGATAATTCCGTAATAAAGATAACAGCTGACATCATTCCATGGTATCTTTAGCATAGCAATTGGTGTCTTTATCAACAAAATAAAATTCTAATTTTTGGAAGGTCAGAAGCCACACAGAACAGGAAATAACTCTTTATTTTATCAGATCTATTTCAATCATAAAATCCACCACCTGTTGATGCAGTGTAGAATTCATTACATTGTACACAATAGTGATATGTGTCCTTCACCTCATTCCATATCTGCAATACATCAATGTTGTTGTCACACTACATTGCATTTCCGTTCAGTTTACCAACAACAATGCATTTACCTGTGCAATTAACTAAATTGATATTTTAATGATTAATTGAGTTGCTGAAAGCATCAACTACTACATCACAGAAAACTACAATCAAAGATAATATGAATATCTGTGTTTTTCTAGACCTGCACTGTGATATTACGTCACAAGACTGTATTGCTTGCTTTTTGTAAACTCTGACAATTAAACTCGATGTGCCCTTACAATTGTCCATCATGTCACAGTTATCATTACTTCTTATGTATTGCATATCTTGGATTTTTCATCTTGAATAATAATTATTACTGTACACGACTTTGGTAATATTATGTCAAATTTTTATCCAAGTTAAATCATATTTATTGTTGTTCATACAGGATGGTCACTGTTGATTGATGTCTCTTTTATGACGTAATAATACATTCAAGAAAGATTTTTTGTTGATTTTTAATTGACAATCGTTTGTCTTGTACGGTACAATGGAAGAAAGAGCTCTGGTATTAACAAGCGACCTAGCGGCGATATAGCTCCGCTGTGTTTATGTACAGAATAACTATTTTTGACACATGTTGATGAAGAAGGTGGAAATCTTTGATAACTCAATGCAGTGGCCAGAAAAATGTGGCTAAAATAAGCTGCAAAAATACAAAATTGAAGATTTCATCATACTTTGAATATATCACATCCGATCATCCCTAAGAACATGTCAACCAAAGCTATCTGATGAGTAGTTTTTGAGAATAAAATATTCTGACCAAAAATGGCAACAATTGCCCCCCAAAAATAAAAATTGCAGATTTCATCATAATTTCAAAATATCACACTTAGTTATACCAAATTTCAAAGCTGTTAGACCAGTACTTTTTTAGAAACACATTTTTTGACCAAAAATGGGAAAAATTGCCCCAAAAATTCAAAATTGCAGATGTCATCATTATTTCAATAAATATCATTTAGTTCATCTATGGAAACCTGTTAACCAAATTTCAAAGCTATCAGATAAGTAGTTTTGGAAATACACATTTTTTGACCAAAAATGGCAAAAATTGCCCCAAAAATACAAAATTACAGATTTCATCAGAAATTCAATATATATTACTAAGCTTATCTGTAGAAACCTGTATACCAAATTTCAAAGCTATCAGACCAGTACTTTTTGAGAAACACATTTTTGACCAAAAATGGCAAAAATTGCCCCAAAATTACAAAATTGCAGATTTCATCATTATTTCCATAAATATCACTTAGTTCATCTGTAGAAACCTCTATACCAAATTCAAAGCTATCAGATGAGTAGTTTGGAAATACACATTTTTGACCAAAAATGGCAAAAATTGCCCCAAAAATACAAAATTACAGATTTCATCAGAAATTCAATATATATTACTTAGTTCATCTATAGAAACCTGTATACCAAATTTCAAAACTATCAGACCAGTACTTTTTGAGAAATACATTTTTTGACCAAAAATGGCAAAAATTGCCTTAAAAATGCAAATTTGCATATTTCTGCACAATTTGAACAAATCTGAAATAGATCATCCCTAGGGACATATGTACCAAATATAAAAGCTATCTGACCAGTAGTTTTGAAGAAGAAGATTTTTAAAGATTTTTTACCAAAAATGACAAAAATTGCCTTAAAAATACAAATATGCAAATTTCACCACCATTTGAACAAATCTGATTTAAGTCACCCTAAGCAAACTGCATATCAAATTTCAAAGCAATCGAACGAGCGGTTTCAGAGAAGAAGATTTTTTTACCAAAAACACAAAAAAATGCCCCAAAAATACAAATATGCAAATATCACCATGATTTGAACAAACTGAAGTAAGGTCACCCCAAGTGAACTGCATATAAAATTTCAAAGCAATTGGACTTGTGGTTTCAGAGGAGAAGGCAATTGTTGACGGACGACGGACGCCGGACGCCGGACGCCGGACGCCGACGGACGACGACGGATAATCAACCTATTTGATAAGCTCCGCGTCGCTGACAGCGGAGCTAAAAATGGAAACTTAAAAGAGTTGTTACTCACAAGACAGGAAAGCTGATATATTAAGCAATGTGATGTCACTGTTCATGTGACTAATCAAAGATTAATAAAGTAAACATGTAAATAATGGTCCATTGCTGTATCAACAGATCAAATCAAATTAATATTTACATCATACATTTACATCTGCCTGTTATCAAGTTATATTATAAATAGCAAAAACAGAATTTGAAAAACAAGACAAAATAAGACTGATGAAGATTTTTTTTTACTTCCATTATATATTCAAGTTAAAAATATTTCCCATTTTTTGAGAATTTGAAGAGTTATATTGGTTGCCCTTTAAGAGTTATAACACTGTTGATGGTAATTATCAACGGTTGCCATTTCAGAGTGTTATGATTCACAACTGTTGCCTTTGATTAGCCAATATTGAGTTGATATCATAGCACCCAGGAAAATCATCAACAGTGGTGAATATCTTTACATCTGAAAACAGTTGTTTCAAACAATTCAGAAACATTGTGGGAAAGTAAAACATTAAATCTGCAGAAAAATATAAATATTGAGAAAAATGTTGAATTGTTGGGATGGGTAGATGGGTAGTGATAAGCGTAATCATAAACCTTAGAGCAAGCATGCACACTCATGCTACGTACATATTTCCTCTATAAGCAATGACATAAAAATAATCCATGTGGTCTGGTTATTTAAATTGCTTTAAATTTATAATTAGGCCATAGACCCTCCAAAAAAACTCCCAAAAACGTTTTTTTGAGGGTCTATGCTTAGGCCAATAAATAGTACATATCTCATTGGATATAATAGAAACATTAATGTTAATTTAATAATAAATGATAAATGATTACATAATAATTGTTAATAATTTCCCTTGATCTTGAATTCTTGCTTTCAAACAAAATACAGATTAACAGATTTGAATTTAGCAAAACATCACAGGTTTATCCTACCTGCATGAATAGGAAAAGTTCGTTCCAATTCAAGTGACTTCCTCATCTGATTTTCAAAAACTTCAAAACATGCTGTAAAGGCATTCCATAACCTTTCATATTCCGTCCTGTCAGCCTTCATTGCAAAGTTACTGTAATAAAAAAAAAACCAAATAAATATCCTTATTCCATTTAAACCTGTCATCTTTGGTTACTATGATCTGCATATTTAATTTTCAGTTTTGCACTGTATTCTTGTATTAGCTGAATGATTGTTGCAATGCAAGACAAAGTCATCAAAGAGTCACACAAATAACTGATCAGTGATGTATAAACAAAACATACACACAGTGTTTTTTTTGGTTAAAGGTTGTCAAAAACTATGCAATGTAAATTAGACGACTATACCATATCAGGATTACTTATCTGAAAAAAAACTTACTGTCCCTACAGATTATTGTCATAACATTTCAACTATATTTCTCCATATTTGATGTTGATTTTAAAGAAAAATATGGTAAAAAATAAAAGATCATATCATGTTTAAAATGTTGTAACTTTCATCAAAGTAGAATTGATTGAAGCTGCAAGTATCTTTCAATGTGATTATGAAATTTCCAGTAATTGTTTATAAAGACCTGTATATTGACAAGAAATTCACAAACTCTGGCATTCACATCTGATACCATTGAAGCATATCATTTTGTTGAATGTATCAGGTAATTATCAAGATGTTGTTTGCAGAAACTTGAAAATCTGCCCTTTTAATAATGTGTTAATTTTACTTAGGATTCTTGCCTTCATTGCTGTTTATAATACAGAACAAAATGTGACATCTTAGCTGAGATTTAGACTTCCATGCTTTGCGACATAGTTATTCTTCTTACAACACACTGATGTCTAGAAATTGTAATACGCCTGAAAAGCTTGCTGAGTACATACACTACACAAAAAAGCTCTTGGGCCATTACTTCCAGAGAGTTGCAAAATTGACACAAGCCAGTGAAAGGAAATGATCTTATTTTCAATATGAATTACATGGATGGTCTCATGTATTGATGGCTGCACTTTAAAAGACATCGCTACATTTCAATTTAGTGGGCATTTAGTGAAGAATGTGTCACTAAGGGAACCATTTCACGACAGCACTGAGGAGGAAATAGCAATGAGTAAAAAGACCTTTCTTTATGTTGATCAACTCTTTCATGTAGAGTGAAACAGTAAAGTAGAAATTTTCCTGGAATTCCTTTTTTCTCCTTTGATATTGATTTAAACTAATCTTGAAGAGTGTCTCATCAAAGTGTTAGCCATACATTGATCTATATTACACCTAGCTTTACAATGTGATAAACTGCATCATATCTTATCAGTATATTGATGGTGCAAATTAATACAGCAATCTGATTGTTGAGACTTGAAAATAATCATGCTATATTTGCAATATAGCATAATCATGCTATATTTGCAATATAGCATGGTTGGAACACATACAAACTCTCAGTAGCAAGAGAAAATTCCTTTTGACATTTCACATGTATTTCAATATACTATTTTATGATTTAATAGTAATAAAGCACCTCAATAATGGTATACCACTCTGTATCACTAGTGCATATATTGTGAACTGTTCATAATCTTGTTGTGTACCATCGCTGGTTGTGGGTTTATTGCTTAATTATTATACAGCCAATGAAATTCCCTCAAGGAGTTGTACCAGCTCGTAACTGAAGCATTGTAACTGCACAGTATGTAACTTAGTTGGGCTTCAATAGCGTAAAGGGGGATGGGGTACTTTTTTGACAAGATAAAGTCAATTTTCTGTAATTTCTTTACTCATGATTGAAATACTGGTGAATTTACTTTTTACCATGACAGGCAGTCTTAAGTTGATTTCCTAGCTTCTTTTTTCCCGTTTTCTACATTTCAAAATAATATAACTCCACTGTGACTCCTACTTGGTAAAATTGTGAAATCTTGAAATACTACACATTTAAACTGCAATTTTCTTTGACAATAAAGTTTTTACATTTGAAATACAGGTCATAACTTTTTGGAATGCCAGTATTTCAATTGCTACGACAATAGGTAATGCAAAAAGTCTTGTTTTCTTAAAACCTGTTTCAAATGAGATATTACATTTCATAAACTAGAGCAAAGTTTTTGACTTTATCAAATGTCTACTATTAATTCAAAAAGTCTAGTTTTTTTATCCCAAATATGAAGCCCCTAACTTCCTTACAGTACTCTATTGCTCTCATACTAAACTTTAGATTCTTTCAATGCTTTTAGAAAATATGCAAAGGGTTTTCATTTGATCAGAAATATTGATTTGAAAAATGTGAGTTGGTTATTAAACTGCAATGCCACTGTAAAGTTCATGTGGCTTGCTGCTTGACCTTTGAGAGCTGTATACTTCTACTTGATTCTGACCAGGGAATATTATGATAATCAAAGTACCGAAGACACTTGGGGATGAACTATGTTTTTACCTTTAAAATGGTAAGAAATGTTGTCTGGTTGATGAAAAGCAAAGTTTGCAAAACAATTTAATGCTATACCACAATTACTCTACAATTGAGCTTCTTAACATTGTACCAGTATACGGTGCATATTACTGTTACTGATATACATTCTGTGAAAGGTACAGGCTATTTTTGAATTTCAATTAGCATTCCACTGGAATTCATTGTATTAGGACAAAGCCACCAAGTTGGGCATGAAATCAACTTTCCTTTGTTGGTGACAACATCATTAATCTTCAAGATTTCTGACGTTAATGATCACTTTTTAATATTAGTTTTTTGATGGCTATTATATTTTAGTGTAAATGTTGCTGAGTATACAGTCCTACAAATATTCAAGTGAACAAGAAATTAATCGTGTCTGCTGAAACCTTTGACAGATGGTTTAAAATAGCACAGCTGTAAAAGAAATGATGGATCACAGTGACTTTTAAGTGTGCAACATTAGTCTGAAACTAATTAAAATGCAACGTTCTGAAGTTGCATGCTGACCATTTTGTATTGAGTGACTGAATGTAACAAGATGATTATAAAACAGACTAGCCGTTCTGAAGTTACACAAAATAAATTGAAAAGCCAGTACAAAAGTAACAAAATAAACATTCAGTAGAGATACTGCAGGGGCTTTACATTCATCAAATTAGAATAGTGCATCAATATTAAATTAAATTCTTACTCTCAAATTTTCTGAATAGCTTAAGATGACAAAAGTATAACTGTTGTGATATGGTATTCTAGAGATTTATATTATGTCCAATTTATTCCTGTCAATGACAGTTCACTGTTTCTCTTAGATTCTGTATAACTAATGTATTATAATGTCTTGCAACTCTTCATTGGGAAGGCTACTGAAAAAATGGTATAAAATCAATTTCTTTATGAATGGGAACACATAATTTAAAGTAAATAATCAATCGATACATTTGTACTGTCATCTACATGAGTCTGATAGTTATGCCATATACAGTACAAACAATATGACAGACTGTGATTTTCTATAACATAGCTATTTCTTCTATTTCTCAGCCAAGGTCGTCAAACTTTGCATACCAAATGTTACTATGTTACTATGGAAATGATATCACAATTCAATCACAAACTTTTTTAAGTTTTTAATTTGAATATATATGCAGTTTATACTTAAGTGGTCATTATAATAATCCTTTTTACAAGTAATTTTTTTTCAGAATGCACTGACAGAAATTCTTATAGAAAAGACAGTATTTGTCAATTGGCACATTAGGGATCCTTATTTTTGAATTCTACAGAGAAAACAGACATTGAAAAATTGAACAAAATCCTACATGGAATACAATATCAATGTTTACATGGGAAGGAAAACACATCAATGATTTATACCATCTGCAAATCACACATAAATTATTCACAATGTTTTACCAGAGGGTATCACAATATCAAGAAATCTATTTCTAGAAATAAAGGAGTGTTTGATTTTCCGACTAAAATGCTAGTTTATCTGCAAGAAGGATCCCTACTTATTAATTTTTAAGCTACTCTCCATGCATTTTATCTTGGTGAATTAAATGAATCACACATACACAGGTCTGCCAAGTACTGTGTCTAGTGCCTTTTCCTTTTATGATGATATTTTCATAACTTGACCAGAGTTTCATCATTTCAACTGACCTGTCAGTAGCAAGCGCACATGCCAATTTTGTGGTAGATGAATTTCCAGGCATTGTCCCATATAAATTAAGATGTACATGTGACAAACTTGGAACACTTGCATTTAATACTTGACCATGTATACCATACTTATCTAATTTTAGAGGAGAGGAGGGTTATTAAGGGGCCTGAAACAAAGCGTAGTGCCTTTGTTTTTGCTCATAAAAATTTTGCTTTTTGATTGTGATATCTTCACATGTTTTATGTTATCAGAGGTACATGTAAATTAACAAACAGCAATACTGTAAAAGCATTAATTATTAGCTGGGATTAAATTTCACTATTTCAGCTGAAACATAAAAGCCACTTATTATTAAATCAAAATATTAAATAATACTAGTACCTACTGTTTTACAAGCAAAACCAGTGAACTTAAATCCTAGTGAAATGTCTCAAACATCAAAACAGTGAAATCAAATCCCTGTGAAAATTGATGATTTTACGGTATATGCCTACTAAAATCTTTTATGTGTAATTTGTCACTGGTAATGTTGATGAATGTCCACTGTGATATCCAAGGTAACATATTCCAGTGTGTTTATCTTCCACTAATTTCCCCTGGTTACAGCTCCAGCAAGAGTGGAATCAGTGATCAAGTTTTTTTTCCGAGTTAAACGTAATTGGGCCACTTCATTGTAGATTGGTTCAATTGTTAATATGTACGAAATCAATTTAATATGGATTCTTGCAATTAAGCCATTACTTATCACTTTATCCCACTCGTCATTTTCTGTTATAACAGGCAAGTCTTTCATATCACAATCTGCCTTGCCAACAGTGCTTACAAGTTTACAGATTTAGATGGGACTGCAGTTTGAAAATTGGAAGATGAGCTAAGTCCTTGACATTTTAGGTCAAGTGCAGAAGTTATTGAACCTACTGAATTGCTCTCCTGACGTCATCTATTGCAACAGAGTACAAATGTGCAATCAAAGGTCACATGATATCAATCTGTGATGAAAATGTCTGTGGATTTGGTTGTTTTTTTTCAATTACTTCCCCACCGATTCTTTCAGTCCAATCTACATTTGGCAATATCTACTGCTGTTTTTAATTCTCTGTAAGTGACCATGGCGGCACTTGTTAAATGTGACACACAAGATGATCAGTGATGACATCGACCGCTGATACATTCGCAGGAACATAGGCATACTCAGAGGGCAAGGTGGTCACATAGTGAAAACTCTGTGGTAGCATAGTGCAATTAGCAGATGAAATCATTTTCAAAAATATTGTCTTGTGACTTAAATTTAACAGGCCCATGAAATGACCTTATAGCCTGACCTTGGAATCACTCCTTGTTACCTGTGGATGCAATCTGTTCATTTCTGCTGTCACTTATAGGGAGAACCATTTGATTCCAGGGGGAGAATTGGAGGAATTTTTGGGACAAAAATTGTCAGAAGGTGAAAGAGAAAAAAAATTTAATTCTGTAATTGCTGGAGAGAAAACAAATTGTTACGACAGAAAAAGAAAACAATTGTTGCCAATGTGCTGAAATCAAACTGGAAAATCTGATTCTCTTATATTCTCTGCAGCTTGTCATAAAGTGTCAAAAAAACCCCAAACATTCTGCCTTACTCATTTCCTGTCCCTCCCCTTGCGTTTATCCCCCCTCTGCATATACGAGATGATTGAGGTGGGTATGCATTTCCTGAAAGTTTGCCAAATCTTCATATAAACTGTATTTACTCTTGAAAAATCCTATAGCAGTCATAATAGTTATTAAGACTGAGCTTTCATTCATATATATCAAGTTTATTATGAACAGAACTAAATGTTCAGTTTTCCACAAAAAGACACCTAGCGGCCGATATAGCTCTGCTGTGTTTATGTACAGAATAACTATTTTTGATACATGTTGATGAAGAAGGTGGAAATCTTTGATGACTCAATGCAGTGGCCAGAAAAAATGGCTAAAATAAGCTGCAAAAATACAAAATGAAGATTTCATCATACTTCGAATATATCACATCCCATCCTCCCTAAGAACATGTCAACCGTAGCTATCTGATGAGAAGTTTTTGAGAATAAAATATTCTGACCAAAAATGGCAACAATTGCCCCAAAAAATAAAAAATTGCAAATTTCACCATAATTTCAAAATATCACACTTAGTTCATATATAGAAACCTGTATACCAAATTTCACAGCTGTAAGACCAGTACTTTTTGAGAAACGCATTTTTTGACCAAAAATGGGAAAAAATTGCCCCAAAATTCAAAATTGCGGATGTCATCATTATTTCAATAAATATCATTTAGTTCATCTCTGGAAACCTGTATACCAAATTTCAAAGCTATCAGATAAGTAGTTTTTGAAATACACATTTTTTGACCAAAAATGGCAAAAATTGCCCCAAAATTACAAAATTGCAGATTTCATCATTATTTCCATAAATATCATTTAGTTCATCTGTAGAAACCTCTATACCAAATTTCAAAGCTATCAGACGAGTATTTTTGGAAATACACATTTTTTGACCAAAAATGGCAAAAATTGCCCCAAAAATACAAAATTACAGATTTCATCAGAAATTCAATATATCTTACTTGATTCATCTATAGTAACCTGTATACCAAATTTCAAAACTATCAGACCAGTACATTTTGAGAAATACATTTTTTAACCAAAAATGGCAAAATTGCCTTAAAAATGAAAATTTTCATATTTCTGCACAATTTGAACAAATCTGAAATAGATCATCCCTAGGGACATATGTACCAAATATAAAAGCTATCTGACCAGTAGTTTGTAGAAGAAGATTTTTAAAGATTTTTTTTACCAAAAATGACAAAATTGCCTTAAAAATACAAATATGCAAATTTCACCACCATTTGAACAAATCTGATTTAAGTCACCCTAAGCAAACTGCATATCAAATTTCAAAGCAATCGGACGAGCGGTTTCAGAGAAGAAGTTTTTTTTCCAAAAACACCAAAAAATGCCCCAAAAATACAAATATCCAAATTTAACCATGATTTGAATAAACTGAAGTGAGGTCACCCCAAGTGAACTGCATATAAAATTTCAAAGCAATTGGACTTGTGGTTTCAGAGGAGAAGGCAATTGTTGACGGACGACGGACGCCGGACGCCGGACGACGCCGGACGACGACGGATAATCAACCTATTGATAAGCTCCGCGTCGCTGACAGCGGAGCTAAAAAGACACCACAGTCAATATCAACTGCATGCTTGTACTGGTTGCCAATAAAAAAGCAGTGAATCCACATGTATCTTACACTTACAGCTTTCCATCCATGCTATAGCATTATTAAACGTAATGACAGTGGTCAATCCCGGGGTCTCATAGACACCACAGGTGCTCCCAGTGCTGTTTGAATAGTTGATTGAAGGCCAAAGACCAAGAATATGAAGCCAAAGGCTGAACCTCAATAGTAGCTGTAAGTAAGGAAGGTCTGACATGAAAAATTAACGAGATGTCCCGGTCACATGAACTTACAAGAGTAAAGATTTGAACTTTTTGAGGTATTTCCGACTGACCAAAGTAATTTTTTTGTGGGTTTGATATGATATCGACATCATGCTCTCTTCCTTAAATTTGGCCTTAGCTTCCATGGACTATCCAAGCAACACAGCAAGCACCTCTGATTGACAGCTAGTGTCAGCTTGATTAATGGTGCTCAAAACAATTTACAATATGAGGTGATCATTTTGACAGTGTCCTATGAAAATGGCAGCAAACAAAGTTCAACACCCCATGGAGAAGTGCGGTTTCATCAGGCATGTTTTTTCAACCTTTATATACACAACAACTTTGTATACACAACAAGTTATTGACAAAGCAGCTATGATGTCCATGACTGCATGGTACATGCAACTATTTATACAGTTACTCTGAGTGCCATAAATACACGCTGTGATCCTAATGTGTCTGCATATACAACATGCAATTAAATCTACCCAGCAATAGGTTCTTGCTAATAAGAGTGAGGCAAATGCAGGCATCATTTTGCAAAGAAGATTGTAACTTCTTCTGGAGTATAATAACAATGACATACAATTACATTCACCAAAATTCTGATATAATGGAATTATTGTTTCTCTCAGAGCATGCATATGTTAAGTCTTTGGTGTTAAACAGCTGTTAACAGTCCACATGACCTGTTATGAATATTATTAAGTTTTGATATCTTCGACAGAGCCTCTGTTTAGGTATCAAATTCTTACGGGGAAAAATACTGATTTACTAACTTTGAGAATAAAACCACAGTCGCTCGAGAGCTATTCAGCTCTGGGACTATTCGCCCCATAGACGAGTATACAGAAGCGAGAAATACCCCAAGTCAGGAAATGAAATGGCTATTTCGTATAGGGATTGTGCCACCATGTCATCTTCGACGTTCGATTTTACCGTGAAAAGTAGCAAGTTCATCTATCATGTAACCGTCGACCGTTCCCTATCATTCTCAAAATTCATACCTGGTACTTGATTTGCTTCACAAACGCTGGTTTCTTGTGATTTCGGCCGAATTCGACGGAGACGTCGCTAAAACATAAGCATGAGCAACATTCCGGTCACCTTACAGTGGACGTTGGGCACCTCCACTTTACTGACGTTAGCGCCGCGTACCCATGAGGGTGACTGGAAGGTTGTTCATGCCTTATGTTTGGCGACGTGTCTTCTGAACTGGGCCGAAAATCACACGAAATTCATACCTGATACTTCATCTGCTTACAAAATGCTCATTTCCTGTGATTTTTGGCCGAGTTCGAGAGACACCTGGCCAAACATAAGCGTGAGCAACATTCCAGTCATCCTCATGGGTAGGCGGCGCCAACGTCAGTAAAGTGGAGGTACCCAAGAGGTGACCGGAATGTTGCTCACCCCCAGGTTTTGGCGAGGTGTCGGTCGAATTCGGCCGAAAATCACACGAAACAAGCGTTTTTGAATCAGATAAAGTATCAGGTATGAACTTTTAGAATGATAGGGAACGATCGACGGTAGCATGATAGATGAACTTGCTAATTTTCACAGTGAAATCGGACACGGAATGTTACATGGCGCGGTTTTTATAGCCATTCTGTTTCCTGACTTGGGGTATTTCTCGCTTCTGTATACTCGTCTATGGGGGCGAATAGTCCCCAGAGCTGAATAGCTCTCGAGGACTGTGAGAATAAAACAGACTTTTTTCCGAGAGATCCACAGAGTAAGGATAACCATGAGTGACTACATAACATACACAAACTTAACTTAGCCCCAGTCATGTATACCGGTATTTGTTTATGCTCAACTGTCTCTACTTTGAATAGGAATAAGGTTCATCATGTTCTGCTGTGTGGTCCGCTACTGGCTGTGTCTTACCCAGTGTTACGTTCTGCAGTGTGGGCAATCATGCCTCCACTGTCTTACCCAGTGTTACGTACGTTCTGCTGTGTGGGCAATTATCCAAAGTTTTATCCAGTGTTATATGTTCTGCTGTACAATCCATCATCCACTGCCTTACCTACAGTGTAACATTCTGCTATGTGATCCACTACCCGCTATGTCTTACCTAAGTGCTAGGCAAAGCAGCTAAAATAATTGATCAAATTGATCTGAATCGAATCATCATCTATAAATCTCAGTTTTTACCTGACATGTAAACATTTTGGTCAAAATAACATAGAATCATGGATGAAACACTGTTACAGTAATATAAAAAAAAAAGATAGACTGAAAAAAGCATAAAGTTTGTAAAAATATACTTACTTCCTGAGATGTGGCATTAGTTTATATTTATTATGTTTGGCAAGATCATGAGCTTTCCGTCGTACTTTCTTGATTTCATCTCGTAGACATTCAGAATCATTGGAACCTCCAAGTGCAATAACCAAGTTTCGATAATAGGCTGTTGCACAGTTGAACTCACTAACAAGCTGTAATGAAGACAAGTAAATAAAACTTGTTATAGGAACATTGGTTTTCCCATTGTTTAAAATGGCTGATATTGTATCTGTTACGCTGATACTAACAGTATTCTTTCTAGTCCATTGCTAAATTGGCTGTTTTGTCTTTCCCTTTCATAATTTCATTGGTACTGCCATGTTTTCAGGAGAATGTGCTTTCAAAACCAAATGCAAATATGTATAAATTATCAATAAAACCAGCAGCAAATATTATTTGCTGCCATTTTTACTGAAACTAGTCTAGGAGTTTGTTGTAAATACACTGAAAAGTCTGTTTAAATTTGACATGGCATGTTTTTAAAACCACAATGTAAAAAGTGCAAGTTTAGGCTGCATTCACATTTTTTTACCAGTTCTTCAGACCTGGCCCAATTGATCATTATAAAAATGGCATTAAATTTCGTGATGGCAATTATATGAATGTCAGTTTGTTTAGAACTCATTAATCAGACTAAATATATCAGAAACTACTTAATGTTGATTATCTATATATTGGACTCTCAATCTTTTTCAATACTGGATATGATATTGCTATATCCCTGTTTATTTTGAAATAAAGCGTATATTATTTGAAAATTGGGTAATTTATTCCTCTAGTACCAAAATTTGCATATTATCAGTAACTCCTGATTTTCATTTTCATTTTTGATTTTGAAAGGAAATGATTAACAGCTTTCTTGTGAAAAGTCATTGAGTATCCTGTCTCCACTGCTTCATTAAACAATGGGCAAAGTCATTGAGTATCCTGTCGACACTGCTTCATTAAACATGGGCAAAGTCATTGAGTATCCTGTCTACACTGCTTCATTAAACAATGGGCAAAGTCATTGAGTATCCTGTCTACACTGCTTCATTAAACAATGGGCAAAGTCATTGAGTATCCTGTCTATACTGCTTCATTAAACAATGGGCAAAGTCATTGAGTATCCTGTCTACACTGCTTCATTAACACATGGGCAAAGTCATTGAGTATCCTGTCTACACTGCTTCATTAAACAATGGGCAAAGTCATTGAGTATCCTGTCTACACTGCTTCATTAAACAATGGGCAAAGTCATTGAGTATCCTGTCTACACTACTTCATTAAACAATGGGCAAAGTCATCGAGTATCCTGTCTACACTGCTTCATTATCAATGGGCAAAGTCATTGAGTATCCTGTCTACACTGCTTCCTTAAACGATGGGCAAAGTCATTGAGTATCCTGTCTACACTGCTTCATTAAACAATGGGCAAAGTCATTGAGTATCCTGTCTACACTGCTTCATTAAACAATGGGCAAAGGCATTGAGTATCCTGTCTACACTGCTTAATTAAACAATGGGCAAAGTCATTGAGTATCCTGTCTACACTGCTTCATTAAACAATGGGCAAAGTCATTGAGTATCCTGTCTACACTGCTTCATTAAACAATGGGCAAAGTCATTATATCCTGTCTACACTACTGCATTAAACACGGGGCAAAGTCATTGAGTATCCTGTCTACACTGCTTCATTAAACACTGGGCAAAGTCATTGAGTATCCTGTCTACACTGCTTCATTAAACAATGGGCAAAGTCATTGAGTATCCTGTCTACACTGCTTCATTATCAATGGGCAAAGTCATTGAGTATCCTGTCTACACTGCTTCATTAAACGATGGGCAAAGTCATTGAGTATCCTGTCTACACTGCTTCATTAAACGATGGGCAAAGTCATTGAGTATCCTGTCTACACTGCTTCATTAAACAATGGGCAAAGTCATTGAGTATCCTGTCTACACTGCTTCATTAAACAATGGGCAAAGTCATTGAGTATCCTGTCTACACTGCTTCATTAAACAATGGGCAAAGTCATCGAGTATCCTGTCTACACTACTTCATTAAACAATGGGCAAAGTCATCGAGTATCCTATCTACACTGCTTCATTAAACAACGGGCAAAGTCATTGAGTATCCTGTCTACACTGCTTCATTAAACAATGGGCAAAGTCATCGAGTATCCTGTCTACACTGCTTCATTAAACAATGGGCAAAGTCATCGAGTATCCTGTCTACACTGCTTCATTATCAATGGGCAAAGTCATTGAGTATCCTGTCTACACTGCTTCATTAAACGATGGGCAAAGTCATTGAGTATCCTGTCTACACTGCTTCATTAAACGATGGGCAAAGTCATTGAGTATCCTGTCTACACTGCTTCATTAAACAATGGGCAAAGGCATTGAGTATCCTGTCTACACTGCTTCAGTAAACAATGGGCAAAGTCATTGAGTATCCTGTCTACACTGCTTCATTAAACAATGGGCAAAGTCATTGAGTATCCTGTCTACACTGCTTCATTAAACAATGGGCAAAGTCATTGAGTATCCTATCTAAACTGCTTCATTAAACAATGGGCAAAGTCATTGAGTATCCTGTCTACACTGCTTCATTAAACAATGGGCAAAGGCATTGAGTATCCTGTCTACACTACTTCATTAAACAATGGGCAAAGTCATCGAGTATCCTGTCTACACTGCTTCATTATCAATGGGCAAAGTCATTGAGTATCCTGTCTACACTGCTTCATTAAACGATGGGCAAAGTCATTGAGTATCCTGTCTACACTGCTTCATTAAACAATGGGCAAAGTCATTGAGTATCCTGACTACACTGCTTCATTAAACAATGGGCAAAGTCATTGAGTATCCTATCTACACTGCTTCATCAAACATGGGCAAAGTCATTGAGTATCCTGTCTATACTGCTTCATTAAACAATGGGCAAAGTCATTGAGTATCCTGTCTATACTGCTTCATTAAACAATGGGCAAAGTCATTGAGTATCCTGTCTACACTGCTTCATTAAACAATGGGCAAAGTCATTGAGTATCCTGTCTACACTGCTTCATTAAACAATGGGCAAAGTCATTGAGTATCCTGTCTACACTGCTTCATTAAACAATGGGCAAAGTCATTGAGTATCCTGTCTACACTGCTTCATTAAACAATGGGCAAAGTCATTGAGTATCCTGTCTACACTGCTTCATTAAACAGTGGGCAAAGTCATTGAGTACCCTGTCTATACTGATTCATTAAACAATGGGCAAAGTCATTGAGTATCCTGTCTACACTGCTTCATTAAACATGGGGCAAAGTCATTTAGTATCCTGTCTACACTGCTTCATTAAACAATGGGCAAAGTCATTTAGTATCCTGTCTACCCTGCTTCATTATAAAAACCTTATTCATGAGATACAATAGAAAATACATCATTGCACAGAAATAACCTCAAACTTTGAATACTTGATTTTAGATAGTACACTACCGTAAACAAAACCCTAACTTTTACATTCTACAAATAGATTTCCGGAGTATGAATATTTAGGTTTTACTTCCATGTATCGATCTCAACTTGGAATAAATACTGATTATATATACTGAAAATAAACAAAGGCATACCTGCACGCTTGTTAATTTAAACAAAAATCATTTTAAGCAAAACAATGCTGTATTATGACTACAGTTTAATGCATAGTATAAATTTATTTTGTGTATTATAAATAAGTCGGTAAAAATGGATTTGATGGTAATTTTGTTTGCCTCAGTGTTAATGTGAATTTGATTAGTCAAACTTTAGTACGACATTTTTCAAAATTAAATCTCTGTGATGCACACTCTGGCATGTTGTAAGCATGATGCACATTTTTGCATGTTGTAAGGAAACACTGAGTACTACCGGTATACTTGTAAACTGAACTGCTTGTTAAGTGCCATCTGACTATTGAATCTAAGTAAATTGCTTTATGCATCAATTCCACAGCGTGTTTGTAATTCTTGCTTACTTACATTTCAAGTGAGAGATATTAAGAAGTATAAACTAACTATATTCTAATTCATCGCTAGAAAGAAAAAGAATTTACGTTATTTTGTGAAAGTTTCAGTTTCAAACACCAATAGTAATTTATTAATTAAGTAAGTAATGGCTATATGGTTGTAATGAATTGCTTTCCTAGACATTGCCAGATCAGTGGTAACACAAATAATTAGTGACATTGATGGTTTCATTTGACGATAAAGGAGACAGTACTGTTGAAGAAATTAGGAAAATATCAGTTTTCAGAAACTGAACAAAAAAAGAATTTGGCTACTCTTGAACACCCATCATAAATGGAGAAAAGCACAAAAAGACAGCATCCTTTTAGAACTGAACAGTCAGAACTGTATATTATCAGTTATGGCAGAATACTCTAGGGGATTTTACATTTGATGTTGTCAGTGCTTATGAACAAATAATTATGCCCTTCTCTTTGAGTTGTAAACATTAGAAAACTTGATCCAATGACTTTTAAAAAATCCTACTAGTTGAACTTTGTAATATTTCAGCCATCCTACACCTGCATCAGATAAAACTGAGGAGTTTATCTGGGAAATACCGGTATACATGTATATATGTACACTTACAAAGCTTTGCAAAGGAATATTGAAATTTTTAGAAGCCACGTCTAACATTAATGAGCCCTGACAATTATGGTATTAAGCAAAGTCCAAACAGACTATAACTAAGTGCTCTATACTGAGACTTTTTTGATCAGCAACATGACATACCCTACATTGTATTGAAGTTCATAGATAAAATGTATGTAAGTCACTTAGATTGATATATGGTACTGGTATTCTCATCATACTTCAACTTTACACATGCAAGGAAATAGCAAGAGTACAATATTATGAATATAGCGAATATTTGGAAAATGATATTGTATGTGTTGTAAAATACCAATAAGTACATACATGTACCACACAATTCCATACCATTGTACCATATGTTGTATAAACTCACCAATATTTATATGGAAGTAATTCTTTCAATAAAATCAACAGCTCATGTTATAAACACAACAATTTCATCCTATCTGAACTGAACAATGTATTTCCTGACCAAATAAGATGACTTTGAAAACCATTTGCTAGATACTTACTATTCACACAAAATAATTTACTTTTTGCTCATCAGAAATAGAATTACCGTACTCGTCCGAGTATAAGCCCCTGCTCGTGTATAAGCCCCCCTACTGATTTCAGAGGATTTTAGAAAATGCATTACATCCGTGTATAAGCCCCTACCCTAGTGTAACTCCAATACAGAAAGGTTAGGAGAGTATATTTAGTTATTTAACTTGGTAAATTACTTTTAGATAATAAAAAAACTATTAAAAGATGTTAAAACAATGGGAAACTGGAGTTCCCTTGACAGCATCGTAAGAAAAATGACACGTTTTCCCAGTGCTATCTTGATTCTTTCACCCTGCTCACCCCCGTCGCCTAAATAGAATAGTCTCACTCACGTCGGCCATTGTTCATTTCATTCACAGCCACGATGTTTTCATGCTTGAAACATGCAGTTTCTTTTGTTTGAAGCAATTTATCCTTTCATTTGTGAAGACTTTTCCTGGTGACTATTACAATTTTCACTTCTATGTTGTTGTTTTCACAAGATGTAGACAGTTTGATACTGGAATATTGAGTTGCCTTTCCGTGTAGGCAATGCATGCCTGTTCACATTACTGTTGATCAGCAGCATACATGACGTCTTTGTTTCAAGTTTGGGGGGTTTTTTTGACGCTGAATTTCACCGAAATGTCACTTCTGTATTCAGAGATTGTACAATCAGTTTCTTTGGATGTGTAAGTCTATTTTGAAAGCGATAGAAAGATCGAGTGGTGTTGAAAAAAATCGTGCATAAAATTAGCATAAATTAAGCGTCCATGCCAGACAACATGGGGTTGCTCGAGTATAAGCCCCTCCCCTAGTTATGCAGCTGTTTAGTGTTGCCGAACCGGAGGCTTATACTCGGACGAGTACAGTATATCTTTCAAAGAATCACCGTAACAGTTGTTTTCCAGTACAAACCTGAGGCTGAATACAGTAATCACTTATTCACAAATGGAATGTGTTCATTACGTTAAAAAATTTGCTCCACAGATTATTCAAAATAAACTCATCTAAATAAATACCAGTTTTATTACTGAAAGTTTGTTATTCGCGTCACTGGCATTCATAAATGAGCACACAAAGAGACAGTGACTGTATGTATCTTAGTCACTTTATATCCAGTAAATCTGTAACCATAGTAACAATCTCCAATGGTGACAGTGGCAAAATGATTGAGAGCTTTCACAGAACGTTTTATCGATCTGACTAACACACATAAATGTTTTCAGTTTATTTACATAAAATACCAGCATTAGAGCTTAAGGCAATGAAAACGTTTCACTGCTGGAGACAGTGACGCTCTTACAATATTACAATGTTGCCCAGTTGTACATCATCTATCCATTATATATTATTATATATATATATATATATATATATATATATATTATATATATATATATATATATAATATTCCCTCCCTGTTATCACCATATATATATATATATATATATATATATGGTATATAGACAGTGTGTGTGTGTGTGTGTGTATATATATATATATATATATATATATATATATAATATATATATATATAAATATATATATATATATACACACACACACACACACACACACACACACACATGGCACACACACAAAAGTACATGTTACTTAGGAATAGATGAATAGTTAAAGGGGAGTGGTTGTCGGAACTCTGCTCGGAAAGGTTGCCAAGGACCCCTACGACCTATGTAAACACTGTATCTAGGGTACGTTGGCGATTGATGAAAGTTGAAACATGTTTGTTAACAATGAATATCATAAGAAAACTTTATAAGTTGCAGTTATGTTGAAGTGATGCATATAGATATCATGCATGATATGCATTGTTAATAAACAACAAAATCGCACACGTGCAGTTCCGACACCCCCCCCCCCTTTTAAAAAGAAACATTCATGTAAGACTGCAGGTACAAATATTAAAATAGTTTTGGTTCAAAGCAAACCAAATGAAATCACTCTACAACAATCCATGGCCACCATTTCCTGTGTTTACCTGTCGGTAAATATTTCAGATATTGTATTGAAATGAATAACAGAAAATATTTTACTGAAATCTTACTAGACAAAGGTCTCATTATATTATAAACATTGACATGAATATTAATATATTATTCAATATTCAAAATCTAATGCATGTCATTTCTCAATTAAGATAAATTTTAGTAATTTTACATGAACATTGTTTTAAAGGGTATATGCAAGAAACATAAGCAAATTTGACAAAGCAATGTCAGAGTGTAATATTAAAATGCCAATTTGATTAAAATTGTTTCAACATCATTTTAGTTATTTCTAAAATTGCTTATCTTAAGGACTAAATTGTTATATTCAAATTAAACATCCTCTGAGAAATGATACTTGTTGTAGTCATAAAAATTATTCTTTAATTTCAGAACAGACTTCAGAATTTCTAATTATGTGACTTGGGCATGGGGATATCACCCTGGGGGTATACATGAATAAGCAAAGTTAAAAAGGTCTCCTTTCAATGACATTTGTAACTGTGTGCAAGTCAATTTACATTGTTTTTCACACACCATTTCAAACCAATGCCATCCACGCTGTGCTAACAGAATGCAATGCTTACACTGGCATTTCTATGGCGATGAAATTGCCTTCTATTCATCTAGAGATGTAAAGTAAACTCAATGCATAATTAAATCCACCAACACATTGAACAAACACTTTACTGTATTGCAGCATACTTCAATCAGCACTATTTGTAAATATCTTATTACAGTCATTACAGTTGTGTAAAAATTCACATGAATCATTGTTGCATGTAGTGAACTGATATATGATCCACAATATTTTACTTACCAGATTTTTACTTTCTAATATAAAACTTTCAAATACACATAACTTTCCATTGATGCTCCAATACATCTGTGTAATGATTTTTTTTTTTTTTTTTTTTTTTTTTTTAAACATCAAATTTTCATCAGTAGTATGGGGAAAACATATGCATATTAAAAGTTAACTTTTTTAGGCAGAATTTAAGTCACTCTTCTCAGTATTTGCACATATCAGTCAAATATACAAGAACTCTGAGCCATACAATACAGTCTTGTCCTTGAAACAGATAAAGATATGGTGGTATTTCCACCTTGGCTGAATTCTCTGCAGTTCTTCCTAATCTGATTTTTATCAGATTAAGTTAAATTAACAAAAGATCAACAAAAATAATCCACAGCTGCTTGTCCTGTTATATCAGTGATAAGGAAATATATAATTATGGAGTTCAGTATCTACTGATCGTTATAATTACACTTCATAGTACAATTGATGAAATACTATTTTGGAACACAATGCACTATTCTAATTGACCACAACAGCATACTTCCTAACCCTAAAAGGTCTGTTGTACATACTGATATTCAACAGATTTCTTGCTATTGCAATGGAATATACTGACATTCATTATTATTTGTGAACTTCTGCTGTATGAAAACACCTAAGCATAAAATGTTTCAAATATTATTCAATTCGGAGTTTACGTTGGGGTGGGGTCTGAAATTTTTGCAATTGGTTTTAAAAAAATAAGACCCCCTGCATCAACTGCTAAAAAAAAATGACCCCCATTTTAAATAAGAAACTATACGAACCCCTCCCCCAGAAAAAATATTTGAAAAACTATGACACGCTGTATAAAAAACAGTAGGAATAAGTTATAAACTACCTTATAAACTATGATATTGTTCCAGTTTATGTATGTCAAAGTATGTAGATATTTCTAAAGAGGCAAGACGCATTGTAGAAAGAAAAAGTCATATCATCAGCATTGTCCTTGCTGTGGGGATAAATAAAACATGTCTGTTATGTACAAAGAAAACAATAACAGTAAGTCAGTTTATCTCTCATGTTTTATGGGCATGCATTCACCGAACAAGTGTTTGTTTCCAACAACGTGCTAACCATCCAGATTTATTGTACACTGCATGCACTGTTTCCATTTCTTCATCTTCCTCACGGCTATTTCCTGTACTAACATCATCATCATCATCTTTGTCAGAGCATAACTCCATGTCTGATGTGATGTGATGTGATGTGATGTGATATGATTTATCTTAAATGCAGAGTTGTGTGCACACTTCTTTCATGTTGTATAATAAAATATAGCTTTTATTGAACAACAATGATTTGTGTAGTTGTGATTTGCAAATAAAAACAATCTGAATAAAGTGAAAGATATTAGGCTTGGCTTCTTAGGACATAGTGATGGTCAGTGTTTTCTCTGCATGTTCATCGAAAGGGGCACTTTGTGCCCCGTTCATCAAAATAAGAGGGCAGCTCAGACTTTGACATTTTAGGGGGCAGTTACTGTTGATTCACAGTTGTCACCCTCATGTATATGGACGCGGCTTGCTTTATTTTGTGCGCGACTTCCGCACTATCAGTAACTTTTCCACGGCGGACAATGGCTCGCAAAATTTGCGCAATCGCAGAGTCAAGAGAAAACCCTGGATGGTATGTGATTTTTTACCTATTTCACTAGTCATACAAAGAATTTGAAATATATTAAAGCAAGACTCTCTCTACATTTTCAAGATTCAGATTAAATGATGCAATAGAACACAAATTAACCCTTTGAGCACAAAAGTCAATTTTTGTCATTCTTATAAAATATACCTCAATCAATTTTTGTCAGATTTTTGCCAAAATTTAAAAAAAAAACTGAGGCCAATGAAATGTGTTCATTTGGTCCAAAATTATGAGAAATATTACAGAAAAGTCCATAAAATTTGTAAAATGTTGGACTAAAATTTTGGTGGGAAAAAATACAGCACTCAAAGGGTTAAGTTGTTTTGATGAGTGGCTTGGCCATGTTTGTGATACTGAAACATGGTCTTTTGCGAATTACGATAGAGATAACTACTTATGTTCAACTATTGCATTTTTGAAAATGCGGTTACCCCCTTCCCCCTCCCTTTCCATAAGAGCTTTTGAAAGACAGAGTAGCCCCTCCCCCGATTTTACTCAGTTGTAACTTACTGTCATCTGTGGTGAATACAACAGCTGCCAGTACATTGACAAACACACTGCAGAGTAGAAAACATTGAATCATACTATCTCAGCATATCACACAGATACTCAACACATTAAAGTGATTAAATGACTCTTATTGGTGGTTGTAATATGGCCTATTAGAATTCCTCATACATTTGGTGATTGTTTGTATCATGTTAAGAAGCCATTTTATAAACCTTTCACCACCAAGGTTTGGCCCAAAACCTATTGTTATTATCAATGGTAATATGGACCTATTTACAGGATATTGGGGTGAACACCAACAGGTTAAAACTCTATCCCTTTTCACAGCGTAAAATACATCTCCAAGATAACACAATTCAAGACTGCTTTACATTAAAGCACAAATGGTTTTACATTTTGATTACTGAAATATATCATTAATTTGTTGGGCACTTGTTAGAATGACATGTCTTTGCTTTGTCTCAAATTCAATGTGCCACTTCAGTAAAGTTGAAAAATAATGCACCATATTCTTGACATTTAGATGAACAATTAGGACCATATACACATGACATTTCTCCATCAAAAATTACAGCCATGACCAAATTGACTGCATGGCATGAAACTAATATGTTCTTGCAGTGAAAGATTATTCGCATCCAGTCTGCTTTGATTGTCTTTATTGGTAGAATATGTGAAACAACAACTTGTATAAACTTTCCCTTCTGTTAACACAAAATATCCTTGCAACTAAGCAATAAAGTTATTTTGATTGTGAGTAAACTCACCTTTACATGACGATACTGCGAAAGACGTGAGGAGCAACTAAAGACGTTATATTATAGTTTTATTTATGACAATTGATTTCTGTGTAAACTGTAGCAAATGTAACATTTGTTGATGTGCATGGTTTACAATATTTCACAATTTCATAACTTTGGATATAGTAAAATTGACCTTTTAAAACAAACATGTTTTAAATATACAGACTGCACTGCATACAGTCATTGTCTGGTGAGTTTGTTCACATAAACTGTTTAATGAAGATTATTATTAAATAATGAAGCATGGAACAAAAAATACAATCAAAAGCTGACAGATACTCTCATAAAATACGGTGTAATTGCCTCTTCACAGGGTGGTTTTGAAATGGATTTCATAGGCCAGGCATTTGGTAGATTCTCTGTCTAGCAATTACTGTAATGGCATCAAGTGATGACTTTGTGGTACAACATTACACATGTTAATACATCACCTAATTCTGAACTTTCATTCATTTCTGTCACTGACAGATGACCATGCATACTCATCAAGTCAGATATGCTGTACTTTAGGGTTTATAGGAAAAAAACATTTAATATACATGTCAGATAACGCATTGAAGAATTTCATGTTTGCTTGTAGCCAGTTTTGAGTGTGTAGATTAAGAAAAGCTACCCTACCTTTTAGTTAAAAGGCCCCGGGGATATAAAAATCCGCAGTGTTGAAGTATGTCTCAGAATTCCTAGCCTAGAATCCTATTCGTCCGCTTGCCTCTGTACCTCCGACCCACTCAATTGGGAGTGGGTCGGAGGTACGGAGGCAAGGGGACGAATAGGATTCTAGGCTACAGAATTCCAGGAAAAGCTCAATTATTGTACATGTCAAAACAACCATTACCTATGTGGAATGTTGAATACCGATGCAATATCAAATTTCATTGGTTTGAGGCCAACACTTTGAAATGCATGCTTTTATTGTTTGAATTCAAAATACTTTGTGTGACTTAGAAAATAAACAGAACCAACAAATTTTGGGGGCATTAAAGGTCGAATTCAAACTGTTGTGAAATTCAGTTCCATACTACACAAAATGTGATCCAAAGTGATGATTTGAAGACCAAATGCCTTACTACTTTTAGGTTTCAAAATAAACACCGGTGGAGGAATACGGAAGGAATAATCAAATTATCATTTATTTCAGTTAGATTATTTAACTAACCAGCTTTCCTCATAGAAGCACATTTTTCTAACTCATATGCCGTGGACAATACTATGGATGGCTAGACACGCCACATAATTATGCTAGAGATAACAGACATTGCTGATGTTTTAAATGAAACTTACATGTTACTATTGGAGTACCTCTTGATGCTCCGATAGTAACACAAGTTTAGATTGATTATTAACCATTATAATCAACTTGGACACATATCATTTTCACCTCTAAAATACCAGACAGGCAAAGGCAAACTATGTCACAGATGATAACGTCAATGCACTTTTCCTCTCTTTACAAGCAACAACCTTGAAAATAAAATAATTTAAATTATGGTCTATCTATTATTAAAATTGAAAAATATTTTCTCTGCCATTGACATGGCTACAAACATACACAGAATTTTCAAACTAAAATATAAAATGTTACAAATCAGAAGTGATTTCATTATTTAGCTTCTAAATGACTTTTGCGTTGTTCCAATATACCATGGTACATACAATTTGACTCCAATAATAAAATTCTGGACAACAGTGCATAAGGTGCATAAATGATTACAAAAATTCTATTGGAAAGAGAAGTATCCTATTATTGTAACATCCAAAGGACGTACCAATATAGAACAACAGAATTTATACATGAAATCATTTTCACCAAGCACCATTGAATTATTCATTTTGTTAAATCCTTAACCTAACAGTCAACAAAAACACTTTAAAAGTAGCAATAAAAACATTCAAATAATATTTCAATGTTGATAAATACCTATCTGCCCAACTTTAAGTTTGTAACTTAAATTCTCATACTCTAAATACTGGCAGTGAGCTTTACATGGTCATACACTTTTGATCTATATCAAAGTACTTTTAATCTTCATATCAAGTAACATTATTTTCCCTGAAACCATTTTTGCATACTTTTTAGAAGTTCTTTGATATTTGAAATTTCCCTTTCTGTATATACACGCTAGTTATACAGGCAATAACAGTTTCTGCTACAGTTCATGGTAAAAATAATTGAATTTCTCCCTTAGAAAACAAACAAAGCACATGAAAATTTTAGTGTTTAAATTAAATACTGTTTAATACAAAAGAAAAAACAGGTATTCACTGTGGAAAAGGTGTTTAAAATGAAACACTGGGTCTACCACACACGGCTAATAGCTTACCTGAGAAGATTTTTCTTATCCAAAAGATACACCAAATCATGGTTTCAATTTGATACATGTAAGTGTAAATATTACCTCTAGGTTATGACTAAATTAATTGTATTGTTGCTTGTACAATGCTCTAAGGTTCATCAAAAACTGGCTACACATTCCTTCACACAATTTTCTTTGATATGAGTATCTTGGTGTAGGTGATGTCAAACTGTGCAGTAATACTAATAAAGTTTGTTGTCTGTAGGTCATATCTAATAATTGACAACAATCAATTTGAATCAACGCTTGCCATTTGCAGCCTGTTTTGATCCAATTTGATCATTTATCTAATAACCTTTCTCACTATCTGAAAGCTAGTAACGCACCGTGTAATTAACTCCTTCTCTTGCATAAAATGATAAATAAAATATAATTTGTTTTAGTCTCATATAACACACAATTACGAATAATCACAGACAGCTTTCTAGTAAACTATGTCTCCCAGTCAGTAGAGTTTCATATTATAGATACAATGCTTTGTCTCTGTCATTATTCTACAAACATGTTTCTTCCAGTCATGTATATGGGAAGCCCACCTTGAAGATATCATCAGCCAATGGCATTTCCATCAACTGATAAATTTCTCGGTTTTGAACTACTTTGAATTAAAAATAAGAAAGTTTTGAATTCAAAATGAGAGCTGGATACTAGACTATGGTATAATATTTACTGTTCTCTTTGTATGATCCAGTGATACAATTACATTTGCTAGATATAATTGTCAGAGAAGATTCCAGTCTTATTTAAATCATTTTCACATTCCTCAACTTTTCTCTGGAATCAAGAGTCAGCTAATACAGGTATTTTAAAATCTTAGTCATTTCTTTGTAATAATTTGCTTGGCATTTTTCGTGTTATCAACAAGTAAAATACCATAAGTATCAAATTGGAAATTGTTTGCTGATATTTTTTTTATTTTAAAAATCTTAGTTTTTGACTCTACACAACTGACAAGTGCTTGATCAACTTTTGATAAAGTCTAAAGCAACTTCCTCCTTTGCATTATTTGTGACAGAATTGTTTGCAGGGAGAGTTAGTTGTCTTTGACAGTGTGAGGTGGATACTGAACTTTGTAATGCTAGCCATAGACAGTAGAGGGGGGCCCTCTACTGTTCTATGTGCTAGCTAAGCCATTTGAATTTTCAACAGGTATGGCAATGTAGTGACAGGAAAATATGCATGAAAAGCTTGATTGAGGTAGTGAGTGCCTGAAAGCAAGAGTTTTATAAGCTTTTGCTCAAACTTTCGTAAATGAAACTTTCAACCATTATCTCACAAAATCAAGAATAAAAATCATGGGCCACTGTGTAAAGTTTGGAACTAGAGAAACAAATTACCTAACATTTACTGATATTTGAAATTCAAAATGGCCATATCCCTGTGATAACTCTGCGGGGAAAAATAAAATTTTGATTTCCAAAAAACTAAGAATTTAAAACTTTTGCTCACGCCAAGAGCTTTAAAATAAGCTTCCACAAGTGATATCCCAGAACAGTATTGTAAAGATTTTAGAGTCCAAACATCTGTCCCTGAGGAACATTCTACCCTCGTAGACAGAACCAAGGAACATTCTACCCTCACAGACAGAACCAAGGAACATAAATGAGGCTACAATACAGTGATAACACCATACTATACACCATACTTCTGAAGTCGAACTATGATAACTGGTCCTGTACAATGGGTGTATTATGCTGTTAACAGCTAACTATTGTCTGTAGGGATCCCTAGAGTCAATTAGCTACCATACCAATAATGATTTAAAATTTTCCACCTTTATAGAGCTGAGTAATTGGTATAAAGAAATTACTCCACAGGAAGGTGTTTTGAAACTTTTCCATTGTTAATGTTACTGCTTTTTGAGGTGTTCAAACAAACAGCATAATGGATATGCGTAATAAGAGTATGGGCAGACAAAAATGAAAAAAATAACTGACTTTGGTGACAAGGGCACATCACATCACCGGGTTACAGGGCAGAATTATTAAACTGTTGAACTGTGGCCCTATAAGAAATTGAAAAACATTTCACAATTGCTCATTCTGTGTAAATATCATAACAATATGGTAAATTAAGATGAGTAATTTAAGATATCCTGTGACTACAAACCACTATAGTTATCATGTCATACATACCCTAGCACATTCACTCTTTCCTGTTAGCTCAATTTCTTCGGTTTCATCTTCACTTGGATTGACAGACTGAATCTGCAATTTTCCATCCTGGTCTCCATGGCAACGACTATTCAATGTACTCTCAGAACCATTTCTTGAGTTCATTTCTAGTCAGAAAAGTTTATCAGCGATTTCTTCGTGTGTAAATCAATGCGCATTTAATGTCAGCAATGCATGGGTATATACTAGAGTCAAAGTCTCATTTTCATATATACATTTAATATTCACATGATGCATCAATGAAAACTATGGGCATAGCAAACTCATTTCGATGAGCAGAGAGTAAGTCATTTAATATTATAAAGAGTGATGTAACAGCTCTCCGGAACGGTGCAAAGTAAGCAAGAGCGTATTATGGGCTATCAGAGTTTGTAGTATCGAGTTGTTATCTGCCGTTTCCATGGTAGTTGTCAGTGTAGGTTTTCCCCAACTCTCAATAATTTTATTTTTACAAGCAGCTACTTCTTCAGCAGGGCGTCGTCGCTGCACCGTAAGCCAAGAACGACTTGGCGAGTTCTCATTTCGGAGATCCATTCTACTAGGGTGATAATTTCAAATTCTGTTTTTTTTCTCAACTTAAGTCTCGAACTGAGGATAATTACGTCGGGGTTATTCCAGCGTACGTATGCTCGCCAATGTCTCTTCATCGTGGAGTACCATAATCTCCAATCTCCGAAACCTTTTTCTCCTCTAAGCTTGAAATTGCCAAGTTGGGGTAATCCAAAATCTAATAATCATAAAAAGTATTTACCACCTCTATCGATCAGGTTCGATCCTGACACCAACCCTACCGTACGCGTACGCAACCTGGTATTATATTATAACCTGCATGAAGGGTCTCTCCAGTTGCCCAAGGAGCGCGTGACTGCTTGAATCCAGATACGTTTTCCCAATATTGAGATCGCGCTCTGTTGACATCAGAGTACAGCATGGATAACTCTGCACTACTTCTTTTCCACACAAGTGAAGTGAATGAGACGTGATTTCCCAGCTAGTCACAACCTAAAATCACTGAAGGGTAATCCTGAAATATTCTGAAGTGACTGTATTCGCACCACGGCGTGAGATCCCTACATGATAAAATATGAAACTGCATTCTCGGTCAGTACATCGCCATCATCCGTCGCTATGAGATCAGGGCATCGGATGCAGAAAAATCATTGTTCTGAGGAAGATGTGTGACGTCATGGTTCAATGCATTCGTTCACGCCGGACAAAAAACGAGTAGGGTTGTTTTTGAGGGACGAGTGGTTATTATTTTCTTTTAGTCTTTAAACTTATGAAATATATACAAAAACTATAAAAATACTCAGTAAGAATCAATTCACGCTAGTTGCATCACACTTCCCGGCATTAACCCTTTTTCTGAGAAGGAAGAGCGTTGATTACATTCTTTGGACGCGGACGATTGGAAACACCAAAACTCGTACGGTGCAGTGTTGCATTTGATATGATCGCTGTTCCCGGCCAACTGTAGTAGTCTAGTCGTAATTGCAACCCAGACTTGCAACAAAGCACGTGTACCGCCTGACCGCCGCCGCCGGCTTGCTACAGTGGCTTGCTGCATGCGGTCACCGCATGCAATACCCCCAAAATAATGGTTTATGCCAGTTTTGTTGACGTCCACATTCCGTGCAGTTCGATTGGTTAACATTTCATCTGCCGATCACGTCCGTCATCACCGGTCCTGTACTTCTTCTACCACAGTTCTATGGTCTTTTCACCTCCTGTTACAGTTCCCCGCCGTCAGCCATCGGTAAATGAGTAAATGGTGAGTACGTGAAATACCCACAACGTAAAATTCTTCAAGCTTTGTCAAATCAATTCTGTGAAATTCCCAAACACAGTTGTTGCCGGTCTAGTAGAATATCAGCCATGATATTGTTCACCAAACACCGGTCCGCTCTTGCGCACACCGTAATACTGGGAGTTCACGCATGCAGGAAATAAACATAGTGGGAGTTTGTGGATGTCAGGTTAATATCATCTTGTTTTCGCTCTCCATTTATAAAATTTGATGTGAACCAGTCAATTTAATTAACACACAGCTGAAACTCCGGGCCCGAATAACCTCGGCTACATTTGTGATACCGGTAACTCAATCGCTGAAGCTCGTGAAAGTAGTGTGGTATCAACACGTACACCGGGACCCGTACACCTGCACACTTGGTACATACACATAAAGCTCGTCACAACCAAATTCTAATTTGATCATCTTCAGAGTGAAATTAAAATCGATGAAAGCACATTGTAAAGTTAACGCTGCTGCAATTTTGAATCTCCTGTAGCAGGATTTGTTAAACCATTCTGTGGCACTGATATTTTATTCAAACACCTTGATCATCAGTTGATGTAATTGTTACTAGAAAGTGCCACATGAAAGGCGCATGAATGGCAGATTGTGTAACACCAACCCTACATCTGTATCTGTATAATCACATGTATAAATTCAAAATTCAACTTACTTTAGAGAAAGGCTAGGTGCATGCTGCAGTACAGTAGCTCGAGGTTTTGCCTGGGTGTTTGGGTTGGACGGCAAATCTGGTTATGCCCTCCGACCCAAATACCCAGGCAAAAAACCTTGGGCTAGTGTACTGCAGCTGGGGAAAGGCATGCAAAAGGTAAATTGGGGAGTGAAGCTGTTGAGAATGACAGTGGAAGATCGGTATTTCACATCTAAAACTACACCAGGCATAGGCCCTTGGGGTTTGGCCAAGACAAAGCCTAGCTGAGGCACCTTTCCAATATTACCTTGAAGGCAAAGGCATGCAAAGAGTAGCGTTGCTGATTATATTACATCATATTTATCCTGATAATTACATTTCAAACAAAAATGTGTGGTATGTGTAGAAATCTTACAAAGGCACCTGTAGCTTGATTATTGGTATTAACCTTTTCACAGTTTAGGACTGACCACTGACATGGGGAGTAAGAGGAAAATTCCCAACAAATCTGATTATGTTTAGATGAACTTCTGATATCTGTACAATCTTTCCCTGCATCTGTTGAATACAAATGGACAAGTAAAGTGGCCTACTTGTTACTTGGCTTTCCCCATGCATACACAGTAGTTTCTGGCTGTTACTTTTAAATTCACCCCACTATGCTACAGTGTACATGATAATCTGCCAAAGTATATGCTCCAATTTCATGATCACCTCATCCATCATTCATCAGCACAGTAGTCTGTTGAAGTTTATTCCTTCAGTTTACTCTGTCTTGATATTTATACCAACAGACTTTGGGCAAGTCTAATGAGCAAGAGCAACTGGGTAAAGAATTAAAGAATCTTTCCTCATAATTTTCTGGATATATGTCATGCCAGTGTGTATGTAGTAGACATTTTCAATTAGTTACATGTACATAGTAACTGTTTAATATGTAGCATACATGTACACCATGTATCTGTTTTCAGAGTTGGATATCCATCCCATTGATTTGTCTCTTTCACTGCATAAAGAAATTCAGTAAATGCACAGAAAAGTCAGATATAGAACATAGACAAGGTGTGCAGCCTCTATTCTTCATCTGATAGTGATAGGTCTGTAGCTAAACACTTAACAGATACGTTACATTCATGTACCCAAGTCTAATTGTTGACCAAAGAAGTATTTGCCAGCTATAATTATGAGGGGACCATACATTTTGTGACCCATCGAGCCATGCTCATTGTAGGCACACATTTCCCTAGACCTGCTGGTCTTTTTTTATATCCAGTCAATTTCATTTCTGTAAAATAAACTACTTGCCAACTTGTGTAACCAAATCATACAATATGCAATATTTGAATAGTCTGTTCCCTTATCTGTATCAATAGTTGACCAAGTGAGGCATAACATGTTCCATATGTTTCATTTTAATGAAGATATGAACATTAGAAGACCTTGCAACATAGATACAAATGTACTGTAAATATGATTTTTACTTACTAAACCTGCTATACCATGCCAAGTAGGTCAAATTGTGAATTGATTTTGGTTCAATTTTTACTATTGGCTTTGAAGATGGGCAAGTGACAGGCGTGGTAGAAAGGTCAACAGGTAGAGATGTAGTTGTTAACCCTTTTCCTGCCAAGTCCATATTTCACACAAGGTCAATATGGTTAAAATTAATGAAACACAACATATTCAACATGATGTATTTTAACATAATACTGTACATTTGAAGGCTGTTGAAAACATAATACTGTAAAGTTGATTTTTTTGGACAAAAGATGCTATAACATACCAAGCCAAGTGGGTGAAAATACGTCATGTTTTGGCTTAATACCGCTTTTTACTGACTTGGCTGATGGGGAAGTGATACAGTTATTACTGTCTGGCAGAAAAGGGTTATTGTGGTGATCATGAGTCAAGCTGTATTCTTCCACGTTCATTCTCATTACATGACAATCTGTTGAAATAAATGAAGACCAAATAGTCACTAAGTCTACTGTATATAGAATTATGGGGAAAAAATTCCAGCTTGTTATGACAAACAACAGTCCCTCTCGAGGACTGTGAACTAACCTGTCCCTTACAAAATTATCTTGATTTAATGAAAAACATTCTGAAATTGTTCTTGCTTGTAAGATGAAAACTATACTGAGAAAATGTTTTATCCAAAAATTGTTTTCCTTTCATTCAAATATGTTGTCCACTTAGCATTGGTCAGGAAATATTTTCTGGCACTTCACTAGTGCAATGTCTTACAAAGATAAAGACTTTTATGGTTAAAAGTGTGAGATTGGGTGTAAATTTATAAACAAGTTGGCGCCTGAAGTCCACTATAACACGCTCAATCAACTTTGTCGTAGATTTTTACAGATGACACAAATTTTTCCACAGAATTTAGACAAATCAGCAGCATGCATTCGTCGTAGACATTGCAACGTAGTAAATAAAGAGTCAGCAACAACATCAGCTGGAAACAAGATTAAAGAAGAAAACAAGAGACCAGAAACCAAGATGCAAATGACCATAATCTCATTTGAGAAAGGAGAGAAGAAGGTGCAAAATATTGATGATCCAGATGAAAAAGAAGAAGAACAAAAATTGACAACAGAAGATACAACAGATGATCAGGTGCCTGTGTGCAATATACCTTGTGATTCAAGCAGTATCCCATCTGAAATTACTGTATCATCACCAACATGTACATGTGCTACCACTGACACCTCTACTACTGCTACTACTACTGCCACTACTGCTACTGGTACCTCAGTCAATACCACAATAGGAAATGTAAGCAGCTGCTTATTGCAGCCATATGATGCAAATTAGTATCTCTATCATATTTTTCAATGCTGGTAGCTTTCAGTTTATCTTTACTCTCAACTTGCGTATTGTCCTAAAGTTAAATAATGCAAATACACAATGCATGGCCAACTGTAGTAAGCAGTATAACCACTTCATTTCTTTTACATTTAAAGGGACAAAGTCACCCATTTTATCATGAATTTTGTTTGATACGAGATACTACTTATATTGTTTGACATGTTGAAAGATAGTGAATGAATGGGTGACCATGCATATATTCAAGCCCAAATTTAGACAAATGAAACTATGGCGAAATGAATTAATGGTCATGACCAATAATTAATTTTCGCGATGGTTTCATTTATCGTGTCTAAAACCGGGGTTGAATATATGCATGGTCACCCATTCAATTACTATCTTTCAACATGTCAAATGATAAGTAGTATCTCGTATCAAACAAAATTCATGAAAAAAATGGGCAACTTTGTCCCTTTAATGAAATCTTGGTAACTTAACATCAGAGCTGGAATTTCAATCCAAAACATATACCATCTGTGCAAATTATTTGTATGTAGTTTAACCTTTTCATCAACAGTTCTTTGCATCAGTGCTGCATGATAGTTACATCTGTGTATTACATTTTGACTGCATGTCAAAGTTTCTAAATAACTTCTTGCAATCCAAAATCCGCCAATGATGTTTGTCTTTGGTGTAGTGATTTTACCTCCTACACTTTCCTCATTATACGATGTTTGATAATTTCCCTTGAATGTGATCATTATTCAAACTCTATAAATTGGTTCAGCATTGTGACTGTTAAATGTTGTTTATTTTTAGCCAACAAAGACAACAGAAAAAATTTGATCTACAGAAATACAGTATTAATGTTCTACATGAAACATGCAAGGCATTTGTTAATAAAACTTTATTTTCTCACAAGTACCAATCTATTCTGAGGTAATGTATTAGAACTTGGATGTTGACTAACTTATATATTAGTTCCAAGTGCCTTGAATGTTGATTTGATATTTAAAAGAGAGGTGATTCTGTCAACTGAAGACATATTAAACATCTTTTATCCTAAAGCAGTGACCACAGCATTAACAATTTCAAACTGCCAGTCAAAATCTAATGTTTGCAAGTTCCAATTACCTTGATAGGTGCTTCGATATTCACATGAATGTACGGCGATAAAGTGGATACAGTTGATGTTGAAAATGACCAGCAAAAATGTCTGACACTTGCCAGAGTTAAAATCAAGTATGGTAGAATCCCATGATCAATACCAGTGCTTGTCAGCTTAATCTCTCAACAAGATTTGTCAAATAAATGAAACATCAGCTTTGCTAGTTAAGAATATCCATAAACCTGATTGCAAAATCTTTTCTTCATCTAGACACTGACCATATGTAAATGCATCTCTTGCAACATGTCTCTAAGACAACTTTTGTACTTCTGTGCCACATATTGTGTCTTTCCACTCTTACCTCAATCACTCACCTTGCATCAACCCTTTCATTACTATGGTTTAGTCTTGTGCCAATGTGTTCAAGGGCAAAGTTGGACCTCTACACAGGCAAACAGGGAAAAGGGTAAATCATTCTGCATGAAAGGTACACTTTCAAGGGATTCTTTCATTTGGAAGGTAGTTGTTTCTACAGCATCCTGACTGCCTTCTTGTGTTGCGATTCCAGAGTGATGATATTCCTGATGAACTAGCAGAGGTGACTCCACTACCAGCCAATGCACCAGGTAGAACTGAAAAGATTGAAAAACTGATGAGACACGTCCTGGAAGAAGGATGGAGGGTTATTTCATTTCATCATTTACCAGATTGGCTAAAGGACAATGATTTTCTGCGGAACTATCACAGGCCTCCCATGCCATCCTTTAGATGCTGTTTCAAGTCAATTTTTCGAATTCACACAGAAACAGGAAATATATGGACCCATCTTTTAGGTATGTGGTGATTGCTATTAGACTCTAACTATGCATAAAGGTAGATTTTCAGTTGTTACTATGATGAAGACATCCCTAGTTTGGACAATTTATAAATTTTTAAGTTCATAAATTGTCATGGTAGGACAAAAGAAAGAAATTATAGATAAACAACTTGTTCAATTGGCTGCGCAATGAAATGTAATGAGGTACAGATTGTATTTTATGAATGCACTATGCACATTACAATTATGAATGCACTATGCACATTACAATGTGCCAGAGTTGAGTTGTCAACAGATCAAAGTCATTTTAAATCTAGACAAATTTATCCAAGTATTGCAAAGGTTTCAGTGTCAAATTATTGCACTCTGTAATTTCCTCTCAATTACACTAGGTTAGACTTCTCTTTTCCTAGATAAACAGTAGCTGGAGCTCAGAAAAATGTGCTCAGTCTTTAATGCCTATCACAACCTCAACTGTTATTTCTTTAAACGTCATATAAATGCTCAAAATTATGGCTTCATTATATCTAATATGGAGTATATCAATGTAATAGGAGGTATTTATCATACTTGTAGAGATTCCTCAACCTTGACTAGAGGAAATGAGCAGTGGATATATAGAATGCAAACATTAAACATTTCAAACTTCTACATATATTTTGACCTAAAATGTGTTTTTGATAATCATTCTAGTTATTTTACAGTCACATTGATGACATTCTGCAACTGTAAGATCATTTCATCACTAAATTGTCTTTTGTTTTCTTTGACAGGGTTTGTGGCATTCCTTGTGATCACAGTGCTGTTTCTAACCCATCCATCATCTGGATTTACATGGCAAGAGCAAGCTGTCTTCATGGCATTCTTCCTGGGTGCTATTCTATGTCTTGGCTTGTCTTTTGTCTTCCACACTGTCTATTGCCACTCCAAATCTGTTTCTAGATTATTTAGCAAGTAAGTAGAATATCAACATTATACTCTTTCAAAAACAAATTTCATCAAGTGTTGAAATTTTAAATTTGCATTTTCACAGCAGTTCACCTGCATTGAAACCAGTAGGCAAAGTGCAGATGAATATAATGACGTTAAAACCTACAGAGGAAATTGAAGTAAAATTTCTGGAAAAAAAGTAAATTTGATATCATCAGATACAATAAAAAGCTTCAGCAAATGTTTGTTTAGAAATGAAAGAGTATTCAAAATGATGAAAAAAACAAGTTTCCATATTTAGTAAAGTCAACTTAATGGAAAGAGGAAAACAAGAGGATATTGCAGTGGAATTTACGTGAGAAAAAGATTGTTTATTAAGTGTCTCAGGAATTATATTGCTGTTTTCAAGGGGGAAAGATATGTATTGAGTGAAAATAGAGAGTGATGACTGAAAGGATATCAGATTGAAGCAACAAATGATGAAATCAGACAAGTACAGACAAAGATACAAATATTAGGATTGAAATGCACTCACAGGGTATTGATCGACAAATTGATTTCAAGATTTTTTCTGTTTCAAACATCCAAATGTCACTTTGATGCCCTGTGCTAAAATTTATTGCAAGCTTGTGTGGTATCTATGAGACAAATTATCTACTTTATTTATTGCTTAAACAGTTCAACACCAATTCCGATGTAACAGGTACATGTACACAACCACAATTGATAACAGGTGTTGGTCAAAACAAGGTTATGAAAGTGTTAATGCAAGAGTATGAAATTATCATTTCAGCCATCTCAAATGAGTGTGTCTACTTTTGAAATGCAATTAAATATATGCCAAAAATAGTTTCAGGCGTAAGACTTGTACACCTTGTTTGAGTTTTAAGTCTTTGTCAGCTAATGATTGATTGTACACATAGTAAAGTAGTGTGGATTTCGATATATGCTGGTACATTGTATGTATCAGATCATGTGTTGATATGGCTTTACAAAACTCAATCTTCTCAGGTCATTCCTATATTATTATAACAACCCTGTTAATAATTATTAACTTACTTAGTGTGTGACGTGCATCAATTTGGTCAACATTTAACTGCTACTCAATTATCAGATTTATCTAATATAAATATTATTTACTTGATAAAATATTCAATGGAAAACAAAAGAATGACAAACTGTTAATGGGCTGTTGACACATTCGCTGATGCGAGAACCTGGGATTGAGAAGGGCGCCTTTAACTGCTTCTTAGTTTTATGATTAATTAGTAGTTATTTCAGGCTGTTTTCCAGTGTCATGATTTCAACATAATTTCTTTAATTGGATATTGAGGATGAAATGTTGCAGATACATTTCAAGTTTAAATCAACATGTATATGATGGGAAAACCATAGGCCACTTTACAATTCAAGTAGATGCTGTTCTTTCCAGTTCTGTTTGTGTAATGCCCCAAGATGTCGGCTCCATTATCTTCACTTCTGGTAGATTCAACTATGTAGAGCAATAGGAAAGTTTCACTCTAGGCCAGAAAGCCAGATGGCAAGATTCCCAAGTGCTGTTATTTTGGGAACTTTGCAGTGTCAATGACATCATATACAACAGAAACTTAATGCTGCATTCCCCAAATCATTTACCAGTGTAACTCAAACTTAGCTTAATTGTTGACAGTCCATTGGTACAGTTACATCAACACTTACATCAACCAATGGTCACACTGGTATGAATCATGCTGTTTACAATAGCAATACTGGCAAAATGCCAAGTGTACGTAACTTCTCTTTTGTGTGATGACAGATTTCAATGTCAAAGTGATTTGAACTTCCTACCTGTTGTAATATGCTGAAGCTTGAAAACAGGAATTTTTGTTTGAGTGAACCAAATATTGTGGTAGCAAAAGGTAGTATTTTGGCTAATTTATTTAACTCCTTTATGCTAATGTGCATGAGAGTTTGATTGACTTAATGCGAGAACATTTAATGGAGGTCAATTACACACAGAAGTTGTGGTGTGACCATGGCTTAGTCATGTCACCAAGTGTCTGTATGCACCAATAGAAAAGAGTGTTAGTGATATATGTGAACACTGGATAGACACTGGTTTGGATAATCATTGATAGAGTTCAATGTTTAATTTGGTTTAATGTGGTAGCAGTTGTCAGCACATCCTATATAAAGAAATAGTTTGCCCTCGTCAAGTTCATGCCAATATCAGGCACTACCATAATGGTCACCAGCATTAATCAGATTAGCATTAATCCTGTTATGATATAATAAATAAGGATTCATGAAGTAGCACATTGTGTTGAGTAAATAGCCTATCTGTACAGCAATTCTTGAGAGGATATGCAAATCAACTTGGTATAATTAGTCTTACCTTTGACCTGCATTTAGTGTATTATCAATACATTCAATGGTGTTTTCTATCAAATGTACATCGACTGGCCCAGAAATTGATTCTATTGATAAATGTACACTATTTTATGATCGGAAAAATGTTAAACAATAATGTATCCCCTCCTTATCCACATAGGATGAAAGCAAACTTTGCACAACATTATGTACCAGCCAAAGCCAAGTATATTTTCATATCATGCAATATTTACTTTTGTCCATTATGGGCTTGGAAAAGGGTATATTATTGCTATTAATATTATTTTATAGTTTTGGCAATGCCAGTGAATTTGCAGATGTAGAAATCATCTAGGCCTACAATTCTGTATAATCTGATACATTATCAGTAATAATCTGAGGGTATGACGTCACAATATTCACTGGTATTCACAAAGCTATAATATAAAATTAATGTATTTAGGAATTTCATATCTCTTTACAATATAGCATTGGATGCTTCAGGCTAAGTATTTCTTTATCACAGTGCAGTTTCATTTCAGAATTTGCCAAAATTTCACAGTGTGAATAAATTCAGAAATACCAATACTAAAGCTAAGCCTGACAAATTAGACTGCTGTCAAATATCAAAACATTTATGCTGTGAAAGAACAGATCTATCATGCTCAATAATGCGGACATTTGCAAATAATAGATTGTATGTATTACTGGTATCATAACAATCAATCATTGCATAACCATAGGCCACAAACCCATAGAGAAATATTATTACAGAGACTTTAACTAACTTAGAGGTTTTGTATAAGTCTGTCATTCGATAGGTTTATTTCTATGCTAAGTGCAAGTAATGTGACTTACTTTTACACACTTAGACTGGTTCATTTTAATACTTTGCAATGAAAATAAGAGTGGATTCTCTCAGTTAGTTATTACTGGTAGTCGATATGCAAATAGTCCCCAGATAATTGTTTTACTCACTGTGTTTATGTTTAACATTGTGGTTATTGGTAAGTGTTTAGTATGAAACTTTGAACAAAACTTTTGGTCACAATGTCAGAATCGCAAGTAATGTTTTACAAAGTTTAGCATTAATGATTTATCAGAGGTAACTCACAGTCGATGCATGTAAATGAACAGCAATCAAAAAACCAAATCCAATGACTGTGTGTTTGTTCTTTGTCTTATTACAGGTTGGATTACTCAGGAATTTCACTTCTCATTGTTGGATCCTTTATACCATGGCTTTATTACAGCTTTTACTGTGAACATGTAGCTCGTTACGCATACATAATTTTGATAAGTGTGCTCGGTGTGGCTGCCATTTTTGTATCATTATGGGATAAATTCAGTACACCAAAATTTCGACCTCTACGTGCAGGTAAGTTAACACTTGATGTTATTTACACAGCAATTATCTGGTTTCTTTTAATTTTTATTGCCAAAGGGTGACATGAATGAAGGGTAAAAAAAAGAATTATATTCAAAACTGATGATTTCATATTTGAAAGCAATGTTTCAATTCTGTGATGCTTCAAAAACCAATCAGCACCTGTATGAATGATGGCAAAATTTTCTGGTCATAATGCTTTAAGATCTGTAGTATGATGAAATCCATTAATGGAAGATCCTTGTTTATATTTACAATCTCACAAGGTGTGTTTATTGCTATGGGATTGAGTGCCGTTATTCCAGCTGTACACTTTTTCATCCAAACTGGATTCCCATCTGCCTTTGAAGCTGGAGCTGTTGGCTGGATGGCCTTAATGGCCACTATGTACATCACTGGAGCTATACTGTATGCAGTCAGAGTACCTGAAAGATTCTTTCCTGGCAAATGTGATATAGTGGTAGGTATCCACACTTGCTTTCTTCAACAATAAAGTCTTTTAACAATCACAAAATGTTTCAAGGCATCTTCATCTCCCAGCTTAATGTATTTGCTAAATGTCTATCACACATAGTTCAATTATTATTTACTAATATGAGATATTGAAGTCAATCATTGACTTATTTAAAAGCCCATGAAATGCCTTTCTTGCCTGTCTTTAAATCCATGGGAATAATATTAATGAGGGTTTATCATTAAATCATTTTGTTAAAACATTCAAATGACAGGCAAAATCTATGATTGATGGATGGATGAAACTTCGGACAGTCACAGCTTGTTTGCAGCAGAGTCACAGCTGCTTGTGTGACTACACAGCAGGATGCAGGAACCTTTGTCATATACAAAGTAGAGATAATGGACCATAAACTAAAGCTTTCCTCAACTATAAATTTGTGCCAAGCCATATATGTTTAACTATGATCTATGTTGGAAATACTTTGCCTTCACAAATGCATTTCATTATAATTTACCTGTCAAATAGAGAAAAACAAACATATTAAGAAAGCAAACATATTAAGAACATTCAATACATTTCTACAGCTGATTTCTGCTGGTTGACCATGTCTAAGGGGCCATGGATAATTAAAGCATGCACACGGTAAACAAAACTGTGTTTGGCCTCAGAGCCCCCTCCTAAACAAAATTTTGGAAGTGCGAAAATCCAACCCAGCCTCATTCTGTATCATACCTACAATCAGTAATTACGTGGCTATGAATATACGGTGTTTTCAATCAGGTTCAAACTCACAACACACAGCATCCAGTCACCTAGTTGGGAAGTGACAGACAGAAATACTCGGTCAAATCACACATACGCTCCCACCACCACTGGTATACGCCCTCTTAAATCAATCTTTGTTTAGTGCCAACTCAACAAAAAGCAAAATGTATCCAAAATGGTTGTTATGTTATTTAATGCCATGCACTGAACCACATGTATGTCAAAAGAATGGTGTAGCGCAGGTGCCGCACTAGCCTGGTACATGCCAAACAGTGTGGCGCGATATTTTCCTATACAGTAAAAAGTGGAGTGAGATGTCAATATGAAAACATGGTTGTAAATTAGGTACACTGTTGGTAAAACCTAGCCAAAAATAATCAAAACATCATGCAATTTATCACTTAGGTCAATAACTGATCACTTGGCAACATGTAAGTGTACATTGCTGGCTCTGCTTACTGACTTTTCAATTGCCAACCTGTAAAGTCACAAATCTCTGCCCTAGTGTACCAGAAAAATATGGCCAAAAATGAGAAGCTTTCCAAAGATGATGTCAAAAGTTAATATTCATTAAAAGTCTGACCAAAACTGGACTACACAGCAAGATGCAGTGGAACCTTTGTCATATACAAAGTAGAGATAATATGTAGACCAAGGAAGTACTGAAGGCATGAATGCTGCAGACTTTCAAACGTATTTGTCATATGATTAATTTCAAGCCCCATATTGAAACTCTTTTGGAATTCTGTCAGTAACCTTGATTTATAATTTTCTGCAAAAGAACTTTTATTGTTCCTCAAAGAAAATGCTCAAGTTTGCCTCGCTCAGCAAACGTTTCAGTCTTTCAGTTTGAGGAGTTTACTCCCTTAAAAACTGGATGACCTTCAGACAACCAAAAATACTTAGCTGGGTGAACTTTCAGGATGCGCCGAACTCAAACTACTTTTAGGTCAATTATCTCACAAATGTTGCCCAAAAGTTACGGTGGATATTAACAACATACAGGCATCACAAGGAGTGATGCTAACATCTTGCTATAGGGTCATTTCACAGGCGTTTTAATACAGATCATTTTCCATGACCATTTGTGGTTCAGTGGAAGTTAAAATAGCAATGTAAAATTGATTGTCCCTCCGGAAAAGAAAATTGTAGAACTTTGAATGTGATTAGAATACTTTGTTATTCAATTGTTAAGAAGATATTGAAAGCTGCAGTTTTATGACAAAAGCCAAATAGCTGCTATTGTGTTTTTAGCATACCAGTCTGTGTTAAAGCATCTACAACAAACACGCGTTAATGAACTTATACTTCCAGCTGACATGTATGCTTTTCCTTAAGATAAGAAGAATACATGAAAAATATATTATAGCGTCTAAATTGCATATGACTTGGACCAGTAAAATGCACCCAAAAATTTGATGTGCGTCTTGCAAGTGGAATTATTGAAACATCACCGGAAATAGTTGTTTTTGACATTATGTAACTCTGATGATTTCTTTTCTTTTCAGTTCCAGAGCCACCAAATTTTCCATGTGTTGGTAGTGGCAGCTGCATTTGTTCATTATCACGGTATTTCCAATATGGCCGGCTATAGATTTGCTATTGGAGAGTGTCTTGATGAAGAATAGTTACAGATCCAAAGTTGTGATTCAACAATGAAGTACACCATATAAATAATGTATATAGATCACTAAATTCAAACTGTATTTGGACAGAAATTTATAAATAAACACTGTTTTAGAATTGGAATGCAGAATCAGAAGTTGGTTCACTGAAGTAAATGTTGTGTATATAAAAACATGTTATTGTTTAAAGCATGGTGTTTGTAGGACAAAATCAAGCTGTTGTTATTGGATGTTGAGGTTAGGAATGTACCTAGACTGTATATTCTGCAGAAAAATGCAAAGATGAATGCAACTTGGTGTTAAAGGTATGTTCAAGAACAGGAGTCACAAATTTCAAGAGCTGAAGTGAATTTATCATGTCTTCACCGACATTTTCGTTCTCATTCAATGCTTGCTGTATGATACAACTGCAACATGTAAAATGCCTTTACATGAAACCATCTTGTGTCATATATATGTGCTGTTCTTCATACCTGCATCATATATCATATATTATAACACATCACATGCTCATTCCGTGTCGCGATTCGCCAGAATACATCACGTGACGAGAAAATAGATACGTCTAGTCCCCACCCGATCGACAAAAGTGACGTCAGAGGGTATTTTTCGAAAAGCTATTTCCCTAGGGAAATAGTTCTGACCAAATTTGGAAAAGTGCTCGGTCAGGTGACCGTAGTGTCATCTGCAGCTTTGCAACAATGATGGGTGACTAGAACGTGATGTGCGTCCGGGATAGGTGACGACACATTCTCTAAAACAGATTTTCCAATATTTTCCAACATTCCAACAGTGTAGGAACTTGGACAGCTCATCGACGGAAAAGATTAAAGTGCAACTAAGGATGTCGCCAGGTATGCGTAGAATTTTTTTGAAAGAAAGTGGTACCACGTACAACTGAAACCGCTGTGGAAACATCGCCCAGTAAACTTGTCACAATTGATTGTTGCGGTCCAAAATATCAAAACACATTAAAAACTATATAACAATACAACATGAGCATGTGGTGTGTTATAAAACACCTATAGCCTGGTCTAATATTCAGGCTATAGCGCCCGTCTATTACCCCTTGTGGCTGTGTGTTACCAGAAACACATCGCTATACCGGCGTAGCCCGAATATTAGACCAGGCTATAGGTCTTTATTATTTAAACTTGTATGCAACTGTAAAATAGTCAATGCAACTGTAAAATAGTTGAGATCCAGATGGTGATAATGATATATGTAGATATGAGTTTAGTGATTAAAGCAGTCTAAGCATAGTAGAAATATGCAGCTAATACTGGTAATATGTGATAATGAAAGCCTCACAGTAGATCAAGTGGATGCTACTAATTGTAAAGAATTGGCTCACAGCAGAAAAATTGTATGGCACTGAAGAACATTTCTATTGATAGTTTTTCTTATAATGTGGTATTAATTCTCCAGAATTGAGTTTATGAATATTTATAGTTCATGCTTTGCTGTCCAGTGTAATCATATATGTTGATGACAAATATGCTGCAGATTGTAAATTTTAATTGTATCAGAGTTTGGTTCCAATGCTTTGGAAAAGCAGCTGTCTGACTCTAGGAATATATATTCCATTGTCAGCTACTAAGAGTTTCTAAACACTCATTCTACTGTGTTGTATTTGTGTTATTGCTAATCAAGCTGGCTGAATCTTCACCATGTGAATTGTGAGAAGTGTATGAGTAGGTTGCCAGGAACATGATGATACCAATTATCACATTGTGGATTAGTGTTGTACAGACAGTGAAAACATAGTTGCTAGTAGAGTTCTCATCTGATGCCAGATCATTCACCAACTCTTCCAATTTTACATGTACATCTATCTTCCTATCGCTATCTTTGGGTATCATGAAACAAATCTCCGTGGTATTTAGGGATACAAAATTGCTGTCGTTTATCATCATTTTTGTCAATGCTGTACCGTGTATAAGTTCTCTGACATTGATAAGAACCTTGCACGTTGAAAGATTGTTTGAGAAAAGTGCCACGATAGATGAAGAAAACTCCGGCAGTTTCAGTATATGTCAGAAATATATGCTGATCATTGTGATAAAGAGTAAAAAAATCTCACTGTACATTGCAATACAATACAGTAGGTTGCATTACAGAATAGTACAGCACAGCACAGCACAGGTAGAGTACAGAACATTACAGTACAGTACAGTACAGGTAGTTTGTATTTGCTACTCATTCCATTCATGATCAACAAGGAACTTGTCTGTAAAAGTTGTTGTGATATAGCAGGAGAAAAATGCCAGAGAAAGTGACTGTCCTTAAGAGGACATAGCGTTGACTTTTGTTTGCATTTCTGTAAATCAGACAGGACTGATAGAAAATACTGATGCTGCAAGTATTCTGATGATTTTACATTCAATGATTTTATGATTTGTTACTGATATTGACATTTCCAAATATTGTCACCATGGTTGTGTTTGTTTCTTACATCTCTTTTATCATCAAATGATTGGATTCTAATTGGATTCTACAACTGCATAAAGAAATATGTCTCAAAATAGTGTTGTTGAAGTCAAAATTAAAGCAGTGTATATTTATCAAACAAACAGTAACCATTCCCCAAGTATTACCTTGGGCTTTACCTTTATATTTCAATTTTAATCATTATCTATGAATAAATAATGAGTCCTACAGTAATTATGTTAATCTTGCTTAGAAGTTTTCATTTTTAACGTGCAGGATATATTTCCTTGTCCCTCATACCCACATTGGTATATTATTTCCTGCCAAACCAACAAGTGTTTGAATATTTGTCTTTTATATGTTTCTGTTCTGTTACAAATTTGCAGACTGTTGGATTCATCCAAAGATTTGAATCCCTTTTGTTGAGAAGTCTTGTGTTCAACATTGAACATGCCAGTATGCTAGCAAGCACTCAGATTCCAAGTAGAACAGTACTCAATTGTCTTACCACAAGTGTCTTTTTGACTGCTATTACTGTAAATCTATATCAACTCACTTTGTCATATTTCTGTATGGAAAAAGATGTTGAAATGTATGTGTATATGTTTGTTCTGTGAAATATTTTTATCCTGTTCAAAACAATTTTTTTAAATAATGAAAATTTGTTCAGAGGAAAACTTGTGTTAAGTGTAGAATTGCAAAATGTGATTTTGTTTATAACCAGATCATGATTATTTACCAAGCACATATGGAATTATGCAACATGAGCTAATGCGCCACAAATTTATTTGTTACACTGTCATTGTTTGATGAAAGTTTACAAGAAATTCACAATTTTTACTCTCAGGAACACGTATCCATCAGTTTATGTTTTTGTAACTTTTTACTGTTTTTGCTTGAACTGTGATGAGTTTCACTTCAGCATTTGAGATGAGTGGCAGCCTTAGTGGGATATTTGGGTTTGGAGTTATATCAATAAATTGATTTCAGCATGACTGTGTTGTCCTGTCGTGTTCATATGTGAATTTAGAAGGTGACCTTTGCATAGTACTGATATTCTAGAAATTACCTACTTTGCCGTGAATTTCCCATGAAACAAATCAAAGGAAAGACACTCATCAGGATTTCGCAATATGGCAAACTTTTGACAAGCATAGTTGTCTAGTTTACAAGGCATAAACAGTAAAAATTTACCATTTTCTTTCATGGCTTTGTTTTTCTAAATAGACTGGTTCTGTCCTTCCTTTGTACACCGGTACAGATAACCTTATCAATGATTTGCCCTTTCCAAGCACAGTCAACTTTCAAATCAAACTTAATAACATTCAAAACTGGTCTTCAAATTATTTCACTATCCATTTAATCAGCTTGGTAGCAAATACAGGATCAGTGAAAGAAACATGATATATTTCTGCTCTGACGTAAGAATTTAAATTAAACAATAACATGGCCCATCAATATGAAAACAAGCCATCTCTGCGCACTGAATTCAATAGATTTTGGTAATCTAAAGGTACATAAACAAAAAAAGCAGGAATGACACATGGATTGAAGTTTCTCCCGGACTTCCACAGGAGAGTAATTCTGTGACTAAGCATAGCGTCATATGTACACCAAAAGATATTCTCAGCAATATTAACAACAGAGATGGTCTGCCTATATCACTGCAATAACAGCAAAATACCACTTCCCATAGTCACACTTGTACCTCCGTAAATAAGGTATTCTGCCAAACTTTAAGTTACTTAATCCATAAATTTAGCAGTTTGTCAATAAAAGATTGAATGTCAAATGAAATCCAAAGGATGAATAACCGGTAAGGATACCATCCGACCAGGATTCTCAAATACAAATGTTGTAATTATTTTCTACTCTAATCTTTGACTTGCAGTTGACCGGCCAACATGATCCTTCAAATACAGTTATATTTTTTGACTAAGAGATCTACCAATCCAATCTTGTGGCTTCTGAATGTTACTCAAAATGGCAAGTTGGTAACAAGCAAAAATATAAATGTTATAATAATAAATAAACAGCATTTCCTAGTTGTGTATTGTCATACATCCATTGTTGTGGTCATATTGAACACTAGCATTCATGTGAAGCTGCAATTTAGCTACAATATGTGCCAGTATATCATAGTGCAGAATTTGTCCGTTAAAAACTGAGCTTTCATCTCACAGAATTGGTGATTCAACATTCACAACTGTTTATTACCAATGCACAGAGCAAAATGAATGTCAACAAAAATGAATTATTTCCTAAAGGAACAATAGTAATCTGTATCCTAGCTTACTTGTATGAAAAGCAAAGTTGAGAGTAATCTTTCTCTTAGTAACAGATGGTTGCTTCCTTGGTGCTTTTGTACTATGTGACCTTGAACTCAATTCAGTTCCAAGGTTGTTTCTATTTGAGGACACCTTTAACACATACAGCAGACAAAGGTGATGAATAATTGAAATATAAAAATTCAATATGTGGGTATTGTGGAAATTACTGAAATCTACTCTTTGAAATGTATATTGGGTGAAATGCAGTGAACAACATTCCTGCATCAACATTTATTTACTCTGACAAATTTTACATTATTTTATATTAATTTTGTATCTCTTGATTGTATTACACTTGTGGATTATAGACCAGATGTCATTGGTTTGACCATAGAAAGTAGTACATCAAACCATGATCACTGTACACATCTGGCCCTCAAATTCATAGTAAATTAGTCTGGTACTAGCAGGTCAACATGAATAGCTTACTCACTGCCAGGAACTGTTGTATGACATGATGAAAATGCAGAACAAAAATTGTCACTCATACCGGTAGATCGTGTCTCAATGAGAGTTGCTCCAATTTCAATCAGATGACAGGAATATCCATATCAAGCACACTCTGTCTCATAGTGGTCAGTATTTTTAATAAAACCTTGGTTATAATAGGGGTAATGTTACATCTTTTTAGGGCATTGTATCAGTAGTTTTGTCATAATTTAGAATCGCACGCATTGTATCAGTAGTTTTGTCATAATTTAGAATCACAGGCATTGTATCAGTAGTTTTGTCATAATTTAGAATCACAGGCATTGTATCAGTAGTTTTGTCATAATTTAGAATCGCACGCATTGTATCAGTAGTTTTGTCATAATTTAGAATCACACATGGAAACATCCCGAGTAACCTGCACATCAAATTTGAAAGCCATAATTAGATAATGAACATTTCTGATCAAAAATGATATCTTCTGATGAATGTAACGTACATTATATGATAGTTTGTTTTTTCTTAATCTGAATACTTGAAGAGTGTATAGCCTTTAACTGGTCAACTTTGCTGGCGAGACCAAAAATTAGTACATGAAATTGGTGTCTACTTATAATAATTGCTCAAAAAAAATTTGCGATTATATGTGCAGGTTTCATAGACATTTTTAGTCATACACAGGAAAACAATTACCAGTTCTTTATTCTTAAACTTACCCTTCACTGTTCTTAAAATGTCAATATCACACATTTCATTATGATTTCATTAGATGTATAACATCTGGAAGAAGCTGTGAATTGAATTTCAAAGTGACTCCACATCTGATGTCTGAGAAAAGGAATGTTTTCCATTTTACAGTTTTAATATCACATGCACATTTTAGGAACCCACATTGTCATTTGAATAATGAAAGCTCTTTGACCCACACTGCGTTTCAATACCAAATATTTGAGGTATTTATGGAAATATCTAAAAGGATGCACAAGGACATTGGTGCAGTGTTTAGCCCAACACGAAGCAGAGGGTAGTATGAGGTATTTGTAATAACCTTATTACCAGTATATACATCTCACATTTATTACTGCGGTGTTAAATGGGGCACTATTGATCTTTTTCGTGCAATGTCAACAATTTTCCTTCCAATTTACAGCGTAAGTATGGAAAGGTTGCTATTGTGGACACATTAAAGATAGCTTGTGAACTACACATACAGAGTGTGAGATATATTCTGGCCACCAACCAATGGGTCCCTTGAAATCATGTAACAATGAACACGCAGAGGCAGCCACATAATACACTGCACATCAGCACATCATGACAAACATTACATACATTCATGCATTTGTGCACACATTCTTACAGACAGACAGACAGAAAGACAGACAGACAGACAGACAGACACTGGATTTATCAACTTTGAGATCTGTTCCCATCATCTTTGACCATGGCAAACTTGGAGCTAAAAGTTCATATATTTGAAAAAATTAGCAAAAATTACATTTCTTTACAAGGACAATATCTAGATTTGACATAACAGTACACAATATTCAATGGAATTGATCTACTGGAGATAAAAAAGACATATGTTTAATTGTAATTATTCATTTACTTAATAACACAGACCTAGTCAAATTAATACACATGTTATGTATCCTCCTTGTTTTATGTAAAACATATTGTGTCATGCTCAACACTTGAATTTTATTTCAATATTGTCACATTGGTCTATCTCTTTAAATATTTCATTATCATTTGATTGTATGTCTCATAATAGATGAGTAGTGCGTTTTTAAGGAAATAATAATTATAATTATTATTATTATTTTTATTAAATGCAACCATCAACAAATGATTTTCATGTATCGAATAAATAGATTTCAACAAAGTTACAAATTAAAAAATAAACTGGAACTGAAAAAAGAGAAAAAATCAGACAGTAAAAAAATACATGTGGAATGACAATACTTAAAACAGCTAGAAATGCAGAAAATGGCAAAAGGAAATTAACTTGATAAAAGTAACATCACAAACAGAAGAGTAAAAATATGTTTAATAGACAGAAATGTTGAAAATGTTAATTAGCTGATAAATGTACTAGTAAGAACATCATGGTTACAGTATTGTTATAATTCAATGAAAAAAGGACAATAATGCTTGATATCACTTTAATATGGTAATGGGGAAGTAACAGACTTTAAAGGGACAATGTTGCTATTTATTTGAATAATTTAGTTATTTTTGTTTCATGTGAGAAGTTATTTCTGCTGTTCTACTTACTAAAAGATGTTGCATTATCAATCATCAGAGCTCTACTCACATCTTGCAAGCAAATACACATAGCATATAAATATGCTGATGACAATATCTTGTATGTACCATAAATTGTGTCATTGAGCATTTATTGTTATACTTTGGTTTGGTTTATTACCATGAAAAGTAGTAGTACACTTCACAAGTCATAACAAGCAAATACAAAATTACATTTCAGTGGTAATGTGGAGCCAGAAAATATAGCTGTTCGCTAGTCGAGCCTGGCCCATTTACAAAATTTAAATTAGTTGGGTTAACACGTACGCTGTTATACAAAGAGTTCTACAAACATTATTTTATATTTATATGATACAAGTTCGATATCAGAGCGAGGTATTCCTGAAAATTCTTACACAATGATGTGACGACTATTATGATTTAACTAGTTCACTGTAGGTATTCCTGTAACAGATACTCTCTCAGTGCTTTTGTAAAGCTATGCCTGGAAGTATGAACTTTAATTACATTAGGTAACGAGTTCCATCGGTATACGAAATTGCCGATTGACCTTTACATGTGTACATTTTCGGCAATGTTAAATTCATCCCTACTTTTGACGGGTGTCATAACAATGATCCACAACTTTGAAATAGTCTATCATGGGATGTGGTACATTTTGCTGATATAAATCAAATACAAAATTACCAACAAGCAGCTTGTAAAGCTTATAAACATCTAAGATGCGTAATTTAAAGAATAAAGGTAATGACGGCGTTCTTAATCCGGAAAAAGTTATTGTTCGCATACACATTTTCTGCGTGATAAGAATGGAATTTAAATAGGATGAATACGTATTTCCCCATACTTCTAAACCATATGTAATGTATGGTTGTATAAATGATTTATAAAGTAATACTAATACATTTTGTGGTACAAAATTTCTTATTCTAAAAAGAATTCCTGCCTTCATTCTAATTAGTGCGTTGACTCTAGTAATATGTTGTTTCCAAGCTAGGTTCTCATCTATATTTACACCAACAAATGACGCTTGATCAGACTGAATTAAAGGCACACTTTTAACACAAATATTACCATGTAAATACACAGATTTACGTTTCTGGTGAAAAAATACATAGGTGGTTTTCTTAATATTTATAGTGAGCTTGTTTGCATCACACCAATAGGTTACATCTCTCAACTGGTTTTCTACTAGTGAAAGGTCTATACATTTCGTATCACTCGAGTATGTGTGGAAAAGATTCGAATCATCTGCAAACAATCGGAAGTCAAAGTAGTCAGATGAATTAGGTAGGTCATTTATGTAGATCAGAAACAGGGTCGGTCCAAGTATTGATCCCTGAGGCACTCCACACGTAACTGGCAATTTCATAGAACTAATACCATCTGCTGAAACATATTGGAATCGCTGATTTAAATAATCAGTAAACCAACGAATGGGGTTTCCTCTGACACCATAATTATGGAGCTTTGATAAAAGAATAGAGTGGTCAATGGTGTCAAACGCTTTGGCGAAGTCTAGAAAAATTCCTATTGTAGTATTTCCCTTGTCAATTTGTTGCGTCAAATTGTTCACTAAATCAATTAATGACAGTTTTGCACTGTGTTTTTATACTTACAAGCAGGAAGGGATTAGCAATCTGACAATTCAGCGTGTTTTAGTGAGCAGAACATTAGAATAATTGCTCACATGACATAAACTGAAATAATTTGAAGAGATAGCAACTTTGTTTCTTTATGAACTGACACATCAAACTCAACAAAGGTATCTTTGCTAAGTCATACGGTACAGCTGACAGGCATATGGCATGTTAAACAAATATAACTTTCATAGTAAATAGTCAATAAATTTAGACGACATAACATATCTAGCTTTTGAGGTTTACCAAATAAGTACATTGGGTCTTTCTGTCACAGCAAAGTACTTTTCAAATTTTCTTTGAAGGCCATTTGGTGCATTCACATCAGCCACATGGAACTTTGGACTTGGTTCCAATGTGTCATGACATTTTAGCTTAACATGTAAAGGCAGTGTTCATATATAGAACAACAGTTTTACATATTATGTGATTTGTAATATGTAAATAATTAACATTGCACACAAAGAAAGATAGACTTTGTCCATGGCACTTAACATAATGGCCAGGATGAAAAAAACAACACTCTGTATGTCATAGAAACACTTTATATAATACAATAAATATACTAATAAATTTTAATATGTCACTGATATCCATTCTTGTAGAGAAAACACAGATTTGTGTATTGCATAAGTCCCACATACATAAGAACTTCCCTTCTGACATCTCAAATTGTACTGATCTTGATGTAAAGCTAATCAATACCTCAAATTGTACTGGTCTTGATGTAAAGCTGATCACTGCTGCTATTCAATGCTCATTGCACTCTAGGTATATTGCTTTCATATCTGTGTCACCATTCAGATTAGATGCTACTACAACAGTACCATATTGAGTGTGTTCTTAGGGGATATGATATCCCTTTGGGATTATTGTGTACACATGACAGTTTGACTGACTGCATCACCAACATTGTGCAACGTGGGCTTTAGTATACTACTAGTAGGTCAGTATTGTCAAGAACATATTTGGCAGATTTAACCACACTTAGACTTAAATGTGATATTACACTGAAAAACTGTTTAAAAAGTGTTGATCTTCCTTGACGGACTATAAACAGCCTAGTGTATTCATTTCTGTAGTGCAGTACAGCCATAGGGCTCTATGGAGGGAAGTTGTTGGTGCATCAGTGGTTTATATATTAAGTACTATCTAACGAGTTTATGTTGAAAGAATATCTTTTGATGAGCATTCAGTCTTTTGTTAACAGGCAAGCTACTAATTCATGATAGAATTACATATCCAACGATGATGATACCACTATGTACCAGTCAGTGAACAGTTCATCTCATGGTCTTCTGGTTACACTCTAATGTGAAATAAACTGTTCAAAAAATGATAATAAAAATAATTTAGAACTGCATGGCTCAATGGCCAGAACAGCAAACAAGTAGTTCTGTCTTTGTAAAACACACATTTCATGAACCTACACGGTATTTTTATGCGTGAAAACTTTGTAGGCTAATGGGTTCAAAGACAAGAGATATTACCAAATCTATCCATAACAATGCTATTTATGTATGAAAAGATCTGATTACGTCTTTCACTGCTATGTCTCCGTTCTATGTGTTTCCAATGATCTCTATGGGTTCACATACTAAGCTTGGTAACCGTAGATATGCCGGTAGTTAATATCTCTTTGTTATTGGTCCTATATTTTTTCCATAAAACTGTTTAGGATTTCACCAGATACCAGCAATCTGCATTTGCATAGTATATTTTCATATGAACTCAACAATAATTTTCTCGCAATTGTCTTTATGTTATGAATTGACACATTCATCACCACAGACTGCCATTGAATACTCCTGATACTGGAATACAGTGATCTGAAATTTGAAAGGCAATTGAATACACAGTGGCACAAACTGTGATCCAGTGATTGACTAATGAATAACAAAATAGTATGGCTTCATATTTCATCTTTTCAAAGAAAAAAATTATTGATATATAAATTGTAAAAATTGTGAACATCTGATACATGCTATCATGGGATAAAACATTGATACATCATATCACTGATCTACACAAAGTATGAAATTTATAAACCAAGTCATATTAAGTGAGTCACATGAACCGCAGACTTCAATACTATGACAGGTCAAACTTCTAGCTTTACTATTACTCATTCACTGCTGTTTACATGTAAATATTTTGTGCACTTGTTTTCAGGAAATCAACATCTGATGCCATGATAATGTGTCACTTTCACCACAGTGCAGTTAATTATAGCAAACGTACCGGTATAACATAGATATATTGATAACATAACCTACAGATACCGGTATACTAAATAATTGGACTTTAAAAATTATTTTGTTTTTGACTGTTAGTACAGAAGTTACATTTCAAGTAACATCTTACGACTTGGATGAACGTTAAAATTGAAACTGAAATAGACAATCAACATATTATTTCTCATAAATTGTGTTGCTGTTTTCAAATCCAAAGTTCTCAACCAAATTCTGATCTACCACCAGGCTTCTTACTTAATTTTTTGGTTTGCTAAATGTATGTTTATAAATACTTATCTATACAGGCTTTTGAAAATATTATGTGCATACACAAATTCCTTTCTCATTATTGATAGACAATACTTTCCATGAGCTATTTGTCATCTTGGAACCAAGTGAACAAAGAAATTGAAGACGATCATCTTTCACAAAACTTGCATTCAGAATTTTATGTGAACACAGTTTGTGTGAACCTAGCTAATAATAATAGAGTTGTTTTTTTGTGTGAAGAGGATACCTACATTGGTATAACATAGTGTTGGCACACTTTAAGATTTAGACAGGCACATAAGCTGTATTTATTGTAAATATTAATATTTCAACAAGTTACAGAGAATTTTCTTATAGGTATGTGGTGGTAATATTTTGACATTCAGCATATATCATGAACACATCCTATTGGCAATATGTCTCATTGTACATTTATAAAACCGCTTTATCATTGATGGTCTGCATCCGGTCTTTCCTATTTATATAAACATCAATGACAGCTGGTTTTTCTGTCTGAAAGCAGACACACGTTTTGAAATGATCCAGCCAACTTACATGCAGTTTACAGCAAAACTACCTACCTTAGGAAGTCTGGAGTTCTTGAAATGACATGTTCAAATTCCATGTAAGACAATTTACCATCCTGGTCTAAGTCTGCCTCTTTTAACACCTGGTGAGAAGAAATACAATGTGGAATTTAAGTGTCTGCAACACTGCTGTGTTCCCTTTGAAGGCAGCATTGCAATATGTCCAACCTGGATTCAAATGGACACAGTACAAACAAACCCATGTGCACAAACGCACATAGAAGTATGTGTATTCCCATATGAGTTTATACATACGTGGGTTTGTAGAGGGTGATCTTATATTCATATTTCATAGGATCATTTAGAACATGGATTAATTAATATTGTTGTACTGGCGTTACAAAACACTGCTGATGAAAAGAATAAATACATGTACACAAAACAAATAATCAGCTCTACACGACAAATATACAGTGTGTGAAATGCCTGATTGGTTGGTTGGTGTGGCATAACTTCAGCACTCTCTGGTAATCAAACAGTCAAATATAAAAATATAATAATCATCAGAGTTAGACAGAATACCTGATCAACAATGAAATCTACTTCTTCTGACTTCAATTCCTCTCTGCAGATGCATTTCAAGGTTTGTATCAAATCGTATTGACCCAAGAATTTGTCATTGTCAAAATCTGCAATGAAAATTAACTTAAAACATTAGAAATCAGAAAAACCACCAGTCTTTGTACCCTAAACGCATAGTCTTTTTCCATTTCTATCATTTGTACAATATCACATCCTTTAAATAAGACTATCTATGTGTCTTGAAGAAAGATGCTAGGAACTGTCACAGTAGTGCTAGTGTGTCTTGCTTAAATAGCAGGCATATAGTAAACATTAGAAACATTAAAATTTCAACGTTCACTTTGACTCTGTCATAGCAGGTACTGTATTTTTGTCACCTAACAGCTGCAATACACATACTGCAATGCTTTTGTCTTATTTCATTGAACATGAACATAATGTAGAAATATCTATGAAATTGTAATTTCAGCTCAATTTTTTTGGTATTGCAACAAAAGTATATTTCTAAAGTTATAAATTCTGAAAAGAGTGTAATACGAGTGATCAGTAGCATCTGAGACTATCCCACTGTAATTTTTTGAAGGAAACAATAACAAAAATTATTTTAGTTCTATCCAGTCTGTAATAATTCACAGAATGTAGAGTTAATGATATGAAGAAACAAATATGAAAACTATACGGCGCAAAGCTTTGCAAAACATGGGCTGACCAAAAATATCTATCAACCAAAAATTTAATTATGCTAATTACCTCATAAAATGGGAAAAGCCCTAAACACTGTCATGTGTTATTCCAAAGCTTTTGACAAATTATGAATGCTTTTGACATATTATGAATGTTTCATGCAAACTCTAACAATCTTGAATGGCCTTGCAAAACAATATTTATATAAAAGCAACTGGCTGAAAGCCTTGTAATCTGTAAGAGAAAGTTCAAAGTATCAAAAAGTTTACAAATGGAATACTGGATAGTCACCCATATTATACATTTGTATGACTGACACCTAGCAACAAGGTTATATCTAAGCGAGTACCGTAACGTGGACATAAGCTCAGTTTGAAAGTAAATCCATGAAGAGAATGTAACAGACACCACTCTTGGGCTTCAATGATTGTCAAACAGTGTAAACGGTAAATATATGATTTACCACTATTTCAAAGACACTGTAAGATGATAGAAAACAATAGAAAAGGTAGTACCTGTACATATGGTAAATGATAAACACTTAATTCCTTGCAAAGAAGTAAGGCCAAACATCAAAATATTCATCATTATAAGCATCATAAGAAACGAAATAGTGAAGTACATCTAATCAGGTTCATGATATGGTAAAATTTTAATCAGAATATTTATTTATCTTACAAACAAAATCGTTCATCATTTTATGTCTGACAATTATGTTCCCCTGGCTTTTTTCAGTTGAGCAATATGAGGGAACACATAGTTTTTTTATGCAAACCACTTGTTGATCTATTTTTTCACTGACATCCATCCAGAGGTATGCTAGGCTACATGAATTAGGACTGGTAAATATTTAATATCATCCTATACTGACCCAGCTCTCATCCCTTATGGACCTAACTCTGATCCTTTACCGACCCAACTTTCATCCTGTACAAACCAAACTTAGTCTATCATCCTGTACAAACCCAACTCTCATCCTGTATGGATCAAACTCTCATCCTGTATGTACCCAACTCTCTACTTCAAATATTAGCTGGCAAAGATTTTGTGCTATTTCTCCACAAAAGAACCATTGATCAATATTTAGCAAAATAGTACATTACTAATCAGCAAGTTGTAGCATAACATGGAATATTACTGTTAGAGGACCAGACAGATTTAGATTAACCATACAATCACTAATGTGATTGGCATCTCCTGATTAGGTGATTACCTCATTTCAATCCAGAAATAGAAGACAATATAGACCCTCCAAAAAGGGTCTATGAAGACAAGCACTAAAACATTAAAGGGGATGGTTTTTCTCAGCTTTATCTCTGTGTAAAACTTGAATAACTCATTAACTGTCACTAATACAAAGTGCATGTGCATTTTACCAGACTAGCCATTTTGAATGTTAATGATAGCCTAGGTCTGAATCAACTCCATCAATAGCCAATCACATTTCAATTGCCTATAAATCATCTCATTTACATGAGTGTATTTATAAACAGTGTTTGGGTACAAAAATCAACCGATAATTACTCATTATCAATGGTGACAATGCATAAACCTGATATATCGTACACTGTCTGAAATACCACAACTACCAGACCAGTGACTCTGTGTATTGGTTTGCATCAGTGATTGTTAAAATGTTTTCCAGAATATCCTGGTTTACATACCGTTTGTACTTACCATAGATGTGAAAGGCATAGAATGTTTTCAATTCAGAGCTGGCAGAATCACTGAATACAGACATCATATCAAGGAAATCATCAAACGTTAAGTTACCATCACCTTCTTCAGAGAATATTTCACATATTCTTCTCCGGAACGGATTTTCCTTTCAAAGGAAAACAACATTATTACTTAATTGAGGAAATACATTGACGAAATTCATTGTTATTTTGCAAATTGTATGTCAAACCATAAACAGTACAATTGTCTATATTAAACCATAGAGAATGGCACTGTCTATTGTTTTATCATAGACAGTGCCATTGTCTATATTAAACCATAGACAATGGCACTGTCTATTGTTTTATCATAGACAGTGCCACTGTCTATGGTTTTACCACAGACAGTGGCACATCTGTGGTTTTATCATAGGCAGTACCACACTGCCTATGATACTACGGTAAAACCAAACACATAAGTCTGCTCCATAGTCTATAAATACCTTGAGGAGAAATCAGGAGCAAAATAGCAATTGTGTTGTGTGTGTGCATGCGCACACAAAATAATGATATTATGTTGCTTTAATTAATGATTATGGGGATTCTTCAGTAATATTTGTCTCAACCAGCAAACAACCAGTTGAAAATTTCAAATATTAGGATCAGATTAAAAAGTGACACCATTGATGTTTGGATGCACATGGATCCCTAATCCAAACTTTGGTGAGACTTATTAAAATTTGTAAGGTACACCATCCGCTGACAAGTTATTAAGTCATCATTGATCTCAGCAAACAAGCATTTATATCAATTTAACGTTATCAAACTGGTTGGTAAAAAACTAAAATACTGCATGACTATGAATATAGAAAAATGTAAATTTCTCATTTGTATCAACAGGGCCTGTCTTTTGTATCAACAGGGCCTGTCTTTTGTATCAACAGGGTCTGTCTTTTGGTCACTGTGAATGAAACTTTCATTTTTACAAAAATGAAACACTGTTGCTGTAAGAGGCTAGTACAGTAGCTTCTGATGATTTTTTCACTAATTTTGTTTTTAATGTCAACTAGTGGAGGGACTGTGATTAAAGCGACACACACACACACACACACACACACACACACACACACACTATTCAGCTTGTCAACTCAGCCTGTACATGTATAGATTGTAATTGTTATCGTTGACAAATGAAAGCTGGTCCAGAGGAGAATTCAAATAAAAACAATACCAATGCATTTTACACATATATAAGCCATGTTGACAAGCTAAATACTCACAAGGCAAACAAAGAGGAAAATCATCAAGGGTTACAGTTACTGGTCCTTTAAGAATCATCCATTCCTAGAATGCTCTGTCAAATTAGATTTTTAAAACTCACATCAAAAGAGTTCACATAAAATTCACTGTAGCAACAAAGCAACATTAATGAAAACTACAGGTTTTTTATTTTGACTGTCAATAATGCTACCTAGACTATTTGCTTCCCTGACACTAGAAATATGTTCAACTAACATTTTTATTACATTAAATATGTATAAAAGTTTAAACCTTTGCGGTAAAAATTTACAAAATTTGTATTAACAACTTCTGTAAAATAAACAACATATTCATCAATGATATTTCACTCTTTGAATATAATAAGATATTGATCTTTACTTCCACTAGAACATACACGATACATCTGTCACTGTTGACCAGTTTATACAGTCTTTGCATATTTGGCGTACAGATCATTCATAATGAATTTGAGAAGAGAAAGTGATCAAATACAGTTCTAATCAGTAATGAAACGGACAGCATTATCAATATTAGTTTTCGGCCACACAAAGTGAATTTCTTGTTTGACACACTTCAATGGTTTTGCTTTGGTGACTGTGCTGTAAGTAACGGAAAGAGACACAACGAGAAAGAGTCAAACAGTCAAATGTTCAAAGAACAGCTAATATACAGAAGAGTGATGTGAATCATGTTAACCAGTACACTCTCTCTCTCTCTCTCTCTCTCTCTCTCTCTCTCTCTCTCTCTCTCTACCTACCATAATATGAAAGTGAGCAAAAAAACCCTCATAGAATGAGGTTGAGTATTGTATCAATATTTACCCTGAGTTCAGGCATGATGACTATATCTTCATATGGAATCTTTACCAGGTACTCTTCCTCATTTTTCATATCAGTAGGAACCAATTCCGGACTTAAACTGTGGAAACGTTTGTAGAGAGTCAGGATCTCTTTCCTTGTGAAGAAAGTACAGTCCTGAAATGATTGAAATTACAAGAATATCATGATTTTATGTTCTAATATTTAATATTATTGTGTTTGTTTAATGCTATCAGAACATAAAGGTATATTTCTCATCAGTGGAATTAGGAGTAATACATTTGTTTTGACCCATAAGTGAATGGCTAGATGCAGGAATGTATGATTTCACAAATAAATATATGAATAAATGCTAAGTCAAAAGGTATGAAATTGTACATGCTGGTATTGCAAATAAGTGGGAGATAATAATTAGATTACATTGATAAATAATAAAATATAAATATATTACCGAGGCAGAAAATATGCAAGTTTACACGAATGACAGAATGTGTGTCATTCTATAACCAATTTCTAACTGTATAATATGATACTTCAAACATATTAAACCATTTGTAATTTGTTGGTAAACGGAGTGAAGGTGTTACAAACAGTACACAGAATATCTGAAATAATTTTGTATTTTATCACCATTTCCATGACAATAGTTATGCAGAATATGATACAACTGATAAGCCTAGCTCAATAGTATCAAATGATTCATACACCTCTATATATTTTGCAACCTGTTGCAGCTTTCAGCATGTACAAATTACTGTTAGAAACAAACTGCAACATACAGATGAACGTCTGTCTCTCTTCTCATAATTCATTCCATTGATCTGTCCCTGTTGTGTTTTAATTGACAACATCAATTTGTGTCCTAAATTTCAATAATTAAAACATTAATAATTAATAAAATGCCTAATGCTCCAATGAAAGTTAATTCTTCACAGTTACTATAGTAACCAAACAATATCTACCATACAATTATCAGATGCACAAATGAAACCTATATCGTGAATAATCATATCTATTTGTGGAACTGGAAAACATGACAAAGACCAACACGAGATTTAGCTTAATATTAAAGTCATGAGCTTGATGAAGCTGTCAATGTAATCCCCGAGGGACCCAACCTTGGGCGATACAGGACAGATTTGGAAAATTAGACCGTGTTAGGCCTGAGGGGGTGAGGCAATAGGGCTGTTCAGTTCAAGTCATTGTTCTCTCATTAATATGCAAAAATAAATGTTTGTCCACATTTTTAGATTAAGCTTTTGAAAATTACGCATGCAAGAATGATGAAAATACATCTTAGTAGGTGACTGCTACTGTAACAATGAATACTTAGAGATGTATTCAAGACTCAGAGTACAAGCTATGCGAGCAACATAAAAAAATTTGTCAACATTTCAAGCAGCAGCGTCTAATGTCGCACGCATGCAGCCATATATAGTAACAAACCTGTAACTGTGAACAGCGCTATTGCCTTGATCCCCATAGACACTTTCACGGACAAGAGCAGAATTTATGAATGCCTCACCCATTGGGGTGGGGGAAATGTGGGGGATTTACTTGTTTAGGTGGGGATTTTTCAGACTGTCTTACCCCAGGGGTGGGGCATTTGACAAATATCATGAGACTAATTTCCAAATCCCCCACTATGCCCCGAGGTGGGGGTAGGGGTTGACATTGACTGCCGCATAATATATAATATGAAAACAACAATATTATCAATGACAACCAAAATTAATAATAAAATGAAAGTGTCATTGGTTCAATTTACGTAACTGCATTTATTCTATTCTATTCCGAGTATCTGTCAAAATATAATATGTCACTAGGCTTTATAAAGCTGCCACATTCTAGACTGCGCTGACAACATATTATCTAGTAGAAGTTTATGAAGGAAAAACAACAACATTTATGATACTAGATATGATGATCGATATACATGTTGAAAGGGTGATTGTCTGAAAATGGTTCGCTGCTCCCGGTTAAAACAGACGGTGGCGTTTTGAGTTTGCTTTATATTAAAAAAATAGAAAAAAGCGCATTATTATATCAAATGTGTCATTGTATATTAGCCATTCATCACTTGCATTGGGTTACGCCAGTCGAAACTTACCTGGTACGTTTCCAGCTGTTCTTCGGTAAAAATGGACTCTTTATTTCCCATGATTTTACATCAAAATTACAGAATCGTCGTAGTCGAACATAATGAAAGGACACATTAGGCCATGTCAGAGTTGCTCTACTGATAAACACGGTAACGCAAACCTGTTGCTCTGTGTACTGTCACGATGTGTCAAACGAACTATTGAATCACTCCCATCCCACCAGATAGGTCATACCCTTTAACGGCAGTCGTAAAAAATACAGCTTATGAGAAAAGTACATTCACAAACTCTATTTTCTGCTTTATAGTTTCGACTACTCTTCATAATACATTTAATTTAGTTTAACCATTCTTTAGACTATGACTCAAGAGGCGATCAAGGATGCTTTTTGGATAAATTTTTCTGTCGTAAAACGTTCATGCATAGTGGTAAATTTGAAACTGAGCTCAGGCCTTGCTTACCCGACTCGCGTTCGCGTCCGCAACTTTTCAAGCATCATGACTCCAACGGGAGTCCTATAAATTCATTTTATGGCAAAAATTGTTGTTTAGCTCATTGAAAACATGGCTGGTGCTCCAGGTAAGTCACGACGAAGATTAATTCGGCGTAAAATCGGGTTTCCTGCGTCCTCTTGAATCGATGTGACACCTGTTTGTTTACACAAAACGTACACCTTCTTAGCGTACGGCTGTACACCATCTAATTCGCCAACCCATTTCGCTGAGTAACTGTCGCAAATATTGGTGAAAGACATCCATCTACCCAATTTGTATATTTATCTATGGTAATTTCGATAAGGTGGCGTCCGAGTCCGTCGATATGCTATGTAACCATAGCAACAAGACTCCGGGAGAGGAAATACTCAGCCCATGGACGCGTAGTCGCAGCTACTACTTCCACTATCTAGACGAACGGGGAGTGAGTCTATGATGGAAAGACATTAAGTATATAGAAATTGCATTGTTTATTGACCCAATAAGTTTGTACTTTCAAAAATCCCACACAGGTCTTAAATTAGTTTTCATATCTTACCTGGAAGTCAAGAGTTTGATGGAAAGTAATGGGTCATTCTTGACATTTGGTAAAACTGTGTGCAAATGCAAGTTTTCTTTTGGAAATTATGGCAGGCAGGAGTTTCACAAGGACCTGCTCAATGCATCATGATTGTATATTATTAAGTTATAAGAGTGCGCATATACAGTTTGATATTTTTATTCCCAAACAGAGAATGGCCGTATCACTAGACAAATGTTGAAGACGAAGAGTGGTGAATTTGACCTTGGAAGTATTCCATTTTTGATTTTAAGAAGACAAGGTAACTATTAAACAAAGTAATAACTTTGATAACTTTATTGACGTTATTCCCTCAAAGGTGAACATAGTCAAGAACTAATACTACAAAAATAAGAAAAGGATACTTATCAAAAAATAATATATATATATATATATATATATATATATATATAAATAAATATAAGATACAACTTTATGCAGAATATGAAATGTGGGGTAATCTTAAAAAATATCTGTTTCTTGGATAAATGTGAGGTATATCATGCTATCTGTATTGCTCATTATGTAGCAAAATTTGGCTTGCAAATCCCAGTTGTTGCAGTTTTCATGTTTACTTTGTAAACAATACTAATGTCTATCTTGTTTATTGTTGTTGTTTGATTACAATTATCTGACATTTATGTTACTTGTCTATGCTTTTGTTCATTGACCTTAAATAAAATTGCAAGTACAGACTTCCAAAAATCAGTTTTATTTGATCAAAGTTATTCAACCTGTTTGATATACATGTACATGACATCACTGTATAAAAGAATTTAATGTTTGCTATTGTATAAGGGTGGATGATAACTAATTTGTGTTGGTACATGTATCTATGTGGTGTTTTCAGGCATTGATGATCTTGGTTGTCTTGGTGAGTGCACAAATCTTCAGACATTGGATCTTTCTTACAATGACATTTCCAGACTCCAAGCATTGGCCACTCTAAAGCAATTGACACATTTGAACCTAGCAGCCAATAGGATTGCATCACTGGGTAAGAGCCTATCTAGAATAATTGTTAATCTGTCAATAGTCAAACATATACACTGCAGTTTCTATTATATTTACAATATTTCTAATGAAAGATTAAAATTTTCAAGTTGTTTTCTACTTTGTCGAACTATCAGCTGTTGATATTTTATTGAATTAAAGGATCGAAAAGTAAATCATTTGAATTTGAATGACGGTATGTCATTAGTAATCTTGGTATAAATCTATCGAATACTCAAAGCTATTGAATATTCAAAGCATTAAGACAGGGATAATCTTTACAGCCTTGATTTGGATTTTGCCAACTGCAGAGGTTGTACGCTGGAAGGGTCTGATTATGTGAGGGCTAGGACGCCCTACGACTAAAGGTCTGTGAAATCCATATCAGGGCCATACAGGTTTTGTGATGTACATCAATATGTAGTTAAAATAATAGTCTGCAAAGTTTTGGAGATCATCGTAGCTTGTGTAAAGTTTTCAGAAATAGGATGGCTGCATTTTAATCCATTCAAAGCATGGGGTTGTTGTGATCAAATGAATAAAATAAAGTGTAGCACAGGTAAGGCTGCAGTCATTTACAAGTAAATTCAATAGTTTTTACATTGAAAATGCTTTACATTATTAGTGATTTATGTCTACTCCAACTATTTTGAACAGAACCACTGAAGGAACTAGAGAGTTTGCTATCTCTGAATATTGCTGGAAATCTAATCGGGAGGTACGTACAGTATAGTTTTCATGAAATGTTGATCTAGCAAGATATCATCATGATCAGACTTTCCATCAACACAATGTGAAATTCCAGGTTATTACACTTGAAAAGAGAATATGAATGAAATAGCATTGATCATGATTTCAGGTTTGTTACTAAATATAGCTGCATGCACGTGACATCGGACAATGCTGCCTAAAATTCGGACAAACTTTGTTGTATGGGCGGCTGTTGTCACAGCTTGTAGTCTGAACCATAAATTCACTAGCAGGTTTTATTTTGGCCGTTTATGCAGAAAATGCAGACAAATATTTATTTATGCATATTAATGAGAGAAAATGACGTCATTTGCAATCAGCACTATGACTGATAAAATATCAAACATACTGGTACATCTCCAAATCAGATGTATTGATATGTGGACAAATGTACAAGATGATGCCGAACTGAATTGTAAATTAGAATCATGAGTGAAGCATTAGCTGTAGTAAATGGAGCATTTCATTTGATTTTTACAAGAAACCCTGTTTGTGAAAAAACATGAATCTTGCTAATAGTAACATTAAATGTAAAAACAATTCAAAATTCTGGCAAAAGTGACTGACACTTACAAGTTTGAAAGCAACCCTGAAGTTAACAATTATCCTGGAAGGGTATAATTGGTGATGTCATATTAATCATTAAGGTCATACAATGCTTTCGTCTATTCTCATTAATTTCAATAAGTATATCAACTTACAATTATCTCAGATAAATTTGCAAATTTCCATAGACTTTAATCATCCTTCAAAATTAAGTGTCAAATTTTTCAGTATTCAAATGTTATAAAATGTTAGGATCTTTTCATCATCAAGGCAAAAGCGTGAATGATCTGATCTATACATGTTTGTTATTTCTATTTCTTTCATCTTCACAGCACTGATAGCCTACGATGTCTTACTCACTTGGAAGATTTGGAAAGTTTACGCCTTGTGGACAGTGTAAACCATCTCACCAATCCAGTTTGTCACAGTACTTCATACAAACATACAGTTATGGTAATGTTTCCCAGACTGAAAACTCTTGATGGAGAGAGAGTCTCTGGTCGTGGTAGTGAACTTTTTAGAATCTGTCAAGAATTGGATATTGCCATCCAGTCCAATTGTAAGTGTCTACTTGAATCCAGTACAAAGTGATCATTTGATAGTTAAGACATTCCATTTAGATTGATCCATTGATGTTATGTAGGTGCTGATATACTGTTTATAATAATATGCCCATGGGGGAAACATGGTCAATCTTTCAGAATAATTTTGTGTTTATCACTTTTCCATTGGAAGCTGTCCTTGTAATACAAAAAAAAAGAAGAAAAAAATTGATGTTTTCTTTCTGTTCTTCAAAAAACTTTCCTTTGAATATCCAGGATTGGTACAGATTTGAACTGGGAGTGGACAGTCAGATTTTCTTTCATTGATGCAGTATTTATAACCAAATACTAGAATCTTGCAATCTATAATCAAGAATCCATGGTTACCACTTTGTTATAATACTGTGGTTATATTATTCTTTGGATTTAATTTTAGCACCGAGAGATGGACCAATCAAAGAGTGTCAAATACCAGCTCCCATTATTGCCGAAGGATTCTGGGATATTAAGCCAGCAGATAACACAGCTGTTAGAGAAGCTGAGAAACAGCTACAAGGTAAAGAGAGGTTTTCCCATAATCCTTTACCATATTTATCAATATTATCAAGTACTCAAACTTTGCTATTAATTTTACTTTACCATAATCATTATCTTGACTTGATGGCTTTTGTAGACCAAGACAATTGGATGGCAAGGTCAAGCCTTGGTAGGCCTATAGGACTATGCAATCAAGGTTTACAAAAACTATCTATTCCATAATATCAGATAAGATATTGACAAAGTATCACTAATACTTGCATAAAGTCACACCTTGTATAAAATGATGACAGCACATAACTGCAAAAGTGTCAAAAATTACACCTTTCCTTAATGTAAACAGATCATTATATTTGAGACCTCTGGACAAAATGAGTATTTTCTCATCCGACTTGGTTTTATATGACAAATAAACATTGCCACAATGTAATTGAAAGCTGCTATCTTTATCTATATAAAAGGCATGGACAATTAAGATTTCATTACACAATTTTGCATGAGGACAAAATTTATGTAAGAGTGTTCAGCCATGCATGGTGAGGTTTGTGAAGAGAAATAGATATTTTGTTACAGACTGTTAAATGTTTCACTCAATGTTTAATCTTGTCTGGCTGCAAGCAGAGTTGAGGTTGTGCACAGTTAACCAGTATTTCAGCACGTTTCAATAAGTCAAACAACACAAACTACTTTTCAAATCAAACAAAATTCATAGAAAAAGGTAAAAAAAGAACGACTTTGTCCCTTTAACAATTGGAACCACAAATGAAGTGATGCCACATGACCAATAAGCAGCAAATATGAATTGAGATTTTTTCGGAGCAGTAACTGCTGTTAAGTTTGCACTGATTTATCATTAAAACACAATACTGCAGAATTTGATACTTTGTGATGATGTTTTGGTTATTATTATTGAATATTGTTTAACACCATCAGATACGCAAAAAACAGGCAAGGTATGGACTTTTAGGTTTGGATATGTGTATGTGTAATTTATCCATTGAATGAATATGTTTGCCTCTATTGTTTGGTTTCATTGTGCTTATATATGTTCTGGTCATTTTCTCATCAGATGTACTTGCTGAATGCCGAAAACTTCACAAGCAAGCCGATGATGCTACAGAAAGAGCACATGCACATTTACAAAATAATGGTACAAATCATGAGAGTTAGTTACTGAAGTAAACCCCCTAACTTTGAAAAGAAAGTCTTTGCTATTGAAGAACCAAGTCTGGATTATTATCAACTAATCACTGCAATGAGACAGAAACTGAAAACTAAGTATTTTGTGTTTCTTCTCACATGACATACGGTAGATCAAAGACTAGCTTTCCATTATGAATTTCACATTCATATGTGATTTAATAGAAGCACAGAATAATATCTGATCTATAAAGTACATAAACATTATCAACTCAATGTCAGTATATGTCCCCTCTCCTACATGTACACTATGTGTCATGCATGTATCATTGGCCAGTGATACAATACTTTGAGTCAGCTGTTTCTATGGCAACATCTCATAGAACTATCTGTGACATGATTGTATGGTATATACCCTTCAGAACAGTTAGTCACCAGCTTTGAATAAACTGTCCTGAAGTGAAATTGTATCACTGTAGTATGATCATTCAATATGAAGTCAACAGCCAGGATTTCTTCACAACATTATATTTCTTCACTTTAATGCCATCACGTGCTACAAGTGTTTTTATCAGTGTGTTATGTTTATATTGGTAGATTTGCATACATGAATACATCACTTTTTTTCACTTCACAGTACTGTATAATTTGTGGAATTTTAATGTATAATTTCTGCAAGTACGATATATAGCATAGATTTACAATTCTTTCATGTGCTGCCATTGTCAGCTTGTATCAATATTATTCATATTTTTATTTTTACAGTTAATGCAAGTTTATGTATATTTTCAGAATTCATACGTCAAAATATGATAATTTAAATCACAGAAACATATCAAATTATCAGTTCATATCTATTGATAAGTTTAAGATAGGAAGACTCTGAAAATTCATTTTATTAGAACCACAATTTCTAGTCTCATCAAAAGGTACAGTGTACTTATTTTGTGAAATTTGCATATGATGAAAATATGACATCATTGAATACAAACATTGTTGATAAATGAAACACTATATGTCAAATCAAACTTTGCTGTACTGTATGCCAAGGTTTTTATTTTAATAGAGTAGCCATCAACTGAATGGCATGCATATCTTGTAGCTTCAAAGGGTCTGAGTTTTGTATGTGTGTATCACATCTTTGTCTGTGCCAGAAGTTTGTAATGAACATTAAAGAAGACAGAAGTAATAGCATTAATAGCAATCAGAGTTATACTTGTGTCTGTGAGAATGCCATGTACTGGAAGTCATGATTACAATCTGATTTGTGTAAAAGACACTGAAGAGTAAAGATAGGTTTCCAAAATATACATGTACAGCAGGGAAGTTATGTTGGAAGGATGATCTGGTAACTGATGATAACACAGCTGTAAATGTTCATTGCACTAAAACAGGCCTGATCATTTTAATAAATATGACCATCTGAGAACGGAACTACATCCAAAAACATTCCAAAATATTCATACAAAGACTATGAGAAAACATTTTCATGATCAAGTCACTACTTTTTGGATGCAAAGAATGTGGTAGACATCTTGACATCAACTTTCTCAGAAGAATCACAAACAAATCTACACAAGTGAATCCACACCACTGGAATGCAAACAATGTCATAAAAGCATTACTCTATCAAGATTTCCATGAAATACATGCGTATATAGGCACACAAATAGTTGATTATGTGAACTGTATGGATGTGATTAAATACCTGCCATTCCAAGCTGTTTGATAATACAGTGAAGATGAAGGAAAAAGCAAATTTATTAATATTAGATATTTTTCTGTAGAATTTTGGTGATAGTTGGATTTTGAAGTTGAGAAATGGTGAGAAAAATCAATATTTTTACTGGTGTATTTTAATTTGTTTACAAAACAATACTACTCTATCTTGAACTTATGGCTTTAAAAATTTGACTTTCAGTGATTGAAATTTTCTGTCAGTGCAGACTTTTGAATTATTCATATCCAGGTCTTCTTCCAGAGAACTGTTTGTTTACTTGAGAATAATGTTGTTTGATAACTTATTGCGGGAAGAGCGAACAAAACTTTACCAAACAAAACTGGTTTTAACTTGATGAGGTATACATTTTTTTAACTGTCAGATTTTCAGATTTATTTGCCCTGCATAATTTTTTCAGTACAATAAAAGAAAGAGTCTGCAATTTAAAAAGTCATTTTTAAGGGTATAAAAAGGAATTATGTTATTATATGTACTATTTTCCCTTATATAAATAATTTCGGACAAAATGAACAGAGAGTACAGTCGGTGAAAAATGCCTGTGAACAACATTGATACACAGTTGTGTAATTTTATAAAATCAGATTGAGTCACTATCTTTGTTCTTTCAAAAGGAACTGACGACTTGCATATTTCATGCAAACAAATTTCTTTTTAATGAGTTAAAGTTTCAGGTCTGATAGGATGCAGAATCTTTTGAAAGTATTTCAAACTTTTCAAGAACAGAACCAGTTAGCCAGGGTATCAGAATATACAAACTGAAGTATTGAACCATGGATACAACATGACAACTAACTCTCTGTGCAAGTATACATGTCTGCAAAATATATTTCCAGTTTGTGTATAACAGCGTGGAATAGGTGCCAACACCAAAGCACAGTTTATATAGTCTGTGTACTAATGAAATGTGTATGACAGTTTAACCCTTTGAACCCGGCTTGGACATAAATGTTCGATGACATCATAGTGTACCAGGGGGTCAGGGTGCAAAGGGTTAAAAAACTTTTCTGAGCATTTAATCATTCTCAATGCATAAGATAACATGGATATTGGATGTACTAAAACACAGATACTTACAGATACCAGACACCATCCCTTGTGCCAAAATAGTTACACACCTCAACCCTTTGGTTTTCTACAGTGCATGGTGACTGTACTGATTTCTAGTTGAGTATATATACATTGGGTTGCCATTTCACAACATCGACAAAAAGAAACCGTTGACTCAAGCAGTGAGAATTCCCACTTGCTTTGGATTGGACCAAATGGGGTAATTAACTGAGTATGAACAGAGAACGTTGCCCACAACTGTATTTTCCAATTGTGCTGTGATGTTCTGAGTTGAAACTGAAACTTTCATTTTGTAGCAGATCTGTCTGCTGATACTTCAATTGGCAATTATGTAAAATCAGATCACAGTCACTTCACAAAATGGAGTGACTGATATAAGATTTAGAGAAAGGTCTGTCTTTTGTGCAATTGTGGTATGGTTTTTACTTTTGGAAAGACTACAAAACAGAAGTCAAGATCATAAAACAGTGACTTACAGGAGGACCAACCCACCTGTACATCTGATTTTAATCAGATTGCAATCTCCCCTTCAGTTTAGATCATTTAGGTTTGAGGCGGCCAAATTTTGCCAGGTACAACAGTGTTTTAGAAAACAACCAAAGCAATCTTTACTGTACATCAACAGCAATGTGTTAATTACCATTTGTACTACCTTAAGATTGTGCTTTGGTTATGTCAAATTTTACAGAATGAATTTGGAAACAATTACAATTAATGCCTACAGTGAGAGAAAAAATGGACGGGAGTGGGATTTAAAAGAAAACGCTGATCATCATTGAAGGGGGCCCAGAAATTCCTCAGAACAATGAAAGACCCGGGCCCCCCATATCATTTTTTAATCCATGCAAAATAGGACACATACCGGTAAGTCTATACACAAAAATTTAATATATATATTAGATAAATATGTCATTGAAAAGCAAAATTCTAGTTTTTTATCAACCCTTTTCTCAGGTTCTATGAAAGGCCTTTATTTTAGCAACTGTCCATTATATGCAATAGTGGAGTGAAGGTTCATCTCTTACCGATTGACTTCAATCATTTAAAGATTAACAGACGTTTTAACTTCGAAAGACAATCAGTATACTTATGACACAGTACCTAGGCAAGTTTTCCATCAGCTTTATCTCTGAACAAATTGATATACTGAACACAACTTTCAAAGGAGAACAACAGAATAAAATACCATAAAGGTTTAATGTCACTTTATAGCACTAATGCAAACGGATTGAGGACTGCTTCTTGGAAATCATGATTTTTATATTTTGAAGACAAATTAAACCTTTTTGTCAACAATTCCAGACTGCAGGTTTGTTGGCAACAAAAAAAGAATTTTTAAGTATTAAAAACTGTAACAGTATGTTTGAAATAATGATCCTGAAATTGTTGATATGTTCGGCAGATAGAAGCGCTGTACAAGCATCTCAAATAATGGACAGCTCGTTATATAATGTACAATGGTAAATCGAGTTAAGCCATAAACAGAAGTCCGCCACCAACAACAGTATTATTAGTTACTTTCTTTCCAGTATCTCTGAGCAGTGTCAACACTGGGAACCTAGATATCTAGTTGTTGTTGTTGTTGGTATTGTTGTTTATGTTGATATTAGTCATGAAAGAGGGTTTTTCTTTAGGATCTATGGTTTTACCAAAAAGAAACTGAACGAAATTAGTCAAAAGCACAATATTGAAGTGAACAGATAACTCATTACCAGCTAACCAAACATCATATTCAAACATCCCCATTCCTTGATAATTTTTATATGAATGAATTCAAACCCTCTACTAGACACGAGAAAAAAGATCTATCTGTGTATAAAGTGGCACTCTCGCTTGCTGGACCTTTCAACAACATGCCCCAGCCTGCCTCTAATTTTATGATATTTAAAGCCTCATAACTTTGTTCAATAACATAGCATATTGTACAAGGATTGGGGTGCGAGATATATTTTTGCTTCTATGTTAGGGACGGACCATTAGATATTGGGAAGTACGGGAGATCACTATCAGATCGTGAATATTTTTTTATAATTTTAAATTTTAATTTTTTTTTTACCAAGTGAGTCATGATGTGCTAATTTTTTTCTGAGTAAACTGTCAGATTTAAAATTTTTTTGCGTCCTGATTTTTTATTTATTTTGCAAACTAGTCTGAAGATTTTTTCCTAACTTTTTTCTTCGAATTTTTTTTCTTCTGTTTTTGACACCCCTTCCAAGATCAATGGTCCATCCCTTATTCAGCGAAGGTTGTCATGGGGGGGGGGGGAAACAGCTCAAACCTGGCCACTTTCCATTTATCTTCACCTTTAAGCATTCACACTGGTGTTCTTTCCCCTCCAACGTTATCGAGTGAGACAGAAGCTTGGTTAGGACGACGTACATAATATAAGTACGAATGTAGTCTCCCTGTTGTTTCGCACCCGGATTTCGAGGGACAGAGGGTCGATGCCCAAGGAAACGCCCTTTGCGGGCGCGAAGTTGGCTATTGTCCGCTCCCAACAGGCGCACGTGTGCTGGGTAGTCTGCTTGATCGATCGATTGTATTGTGTTTATTTACACGTTATTTACAAGTGCATCACAGCTAATCAGATAATTACATGATAATGCATTGCCAATTTTTGTCAAATATCAAATCTGTCAATAATGTACGTTTGTATAATCTAAATTTTAACACTTTTCTCTTTTACAGATTTTTTATTGCTAAGGAAAGTACTGGTAATGCAAATAACGTACATGCTGTATGTCATTTGATGAAATGTTTACACGTAAAGAAGAAAACAAAACTTTTCAGCTGCTACTCAAATCTCAGTAGTGCTCATGGAAATTAATGGCTAGCGATTAAAGGAGACCCTGTGCTACTACTATCGATACCGTACAATAACAGCTTGCGAATGAGGCTCATCAAGATGGGGTATAAAGCAATGTAGGAATGTGTGACTCTGATTGGCTGAATTCTCTGCTACGTCATCACTACCGCGAAAGTCAAGATGGCGCAGTAGAGTATCACAAATCGAAACGTGTATAATTCCACAGGCGTACGGAATATATCCTAGATCGTCGTCGGATGGGAAGTGACTGACACTGTACTGTGAGGCCGAAGGCCGAACCTCGGTACTGTATAAGAATTCTTATACAGTACCGAGGTTCGAAACGTGTATAATTCCAGTAACTTTTGGTGCAGTCCTGCTTTTGGGAAAACACTGAAGAGGTAAGTTTGGGCTTCCAAACAGTCTATTGCTGTTCATTGTAAGACAACTGTTTGACATGGCGACATATTATACGGTTACTCTTCTCATCTTCTTCACACGATCACGCACCAAGCAAGGGTATATATATAGTATCATATGTAGAAAAGTTACGCCTTGGAATTCATTTTGGTAAAAGCTACATGATGTTTGATAGCAGCTGTTAATGTGAAGTTATTGGTATAGGTCTGGTTTGAGTCGATTTGCTGATTTTTTATTTGATGTTGGTATGTTTGCCGCATGCTTTAATGACTCGACACAAAACTTAACTGCAGCTGTCAATAATGCTGAAGATGATTTCTCGAGGGTCTATGTTTTAACAAGTGTTGTCACGATTGTAAGATATTTCATAGTTAAAGTATTACTGTGCATTACCAACTTAGGTTGTTATAGGGTAATAGTTTACATAACTTCACATTTCCTGCTATCTGGCCTTGTCGTATTGAGCTATTAGATAGCCTAGCCCCGAGATCTATACTCTCTTTACTGTCACTATACGGTATGTACTTGTACACCATTTTTTGGAGTACTTCTTCACTTCCAATCAGATCAGCATGTTGGAATCATTGTGTATTTTGCACACTTTCTTAAACTTCACTCCATTCAGATATGTTCCGATGATTATAATTTTCCAACTATCTCATTTTTCATCAGAGTCCATTCTAAAATTATATTTGTTAACAAATATCAGTGCTCTGTTTCCTTCATGTTCTGTTAAGTCAGGTGCTCTGTATCAATTGATCCCCCTAATCATATTGTTGTCAAGTGTGCCTGCAATATTTTTAAACCTTCAGATTTCAAACTGTCTGATTTCTTTTGACTATGCTAAATTATGCATATGAACTCACTCTCTTCAAGTAATTTTCTCATTTAACTTTTGCAAAATTTATGCTATAAACTGTTGGCCATGACCATTTTCCTTACATTGTCCACTTTATACATGTACCCAATACTTTACCACCATTTATCTATCACTGTTAGAAAACTAAGTCTCGCTCATTTTGTTATCCCCATTTTAATTAATGTACGCAACTTCAGTCAAAGAACAAGGAGAGTGGCTTCACAAGAAATGCTCCTGCCCACAAAGAATGAAAAAGGCTAGCAGTGGCTTATTTGCATAATATAATTGATTGAAGAGTCCAAGAGTTGTATTTTCTTGTGCATGAATCTACATATGGCAGGATCACATTCAAGTCAAATTGCAAGTTGATGGTCGCATCTGTATTTTTATGGGTCTACTTTGTTTTTAGCTTCTGGTCTATTTATAGACAGAAGGTATTCAAGTTTATTGTTAAAAGTCAATTCTATTAATGCTTGTTGAATAGCTTTCAAAGTCAGTTTCAACTTCCACAGGATGTTAACCCTTTTCCTGCCAAGTCCATCAGGTCAAGATGGTTAAAATTAATGAAAACAACACATTCCGTATGGTATATTTTAACATAATACTGTACATTTGAAGGCTGTTGATTTTTTTTGGACTAAAGATGCTATAAGTATAACAGACCAAGGCAAGTGGGTGAAAATACGTCATGTTTTGGCTCAATACCGTTTTTTACTGACTTGGCTGATGGGGAAGTGATACTGTCTGGCAGGAAAAGGGTTAATTCAGTCATACAAAAGTTTTAAAATCTAAACCAAAACTCTTATCAGAATGACTATTCTCTGCATATTTCAACATCCCACAAACACACACATGATGCATTAAAAGTAATTACTGATGTTGACTTGCAGCTTGGAGCATCACCATGGAGTAATGAGGAGATATCAAAGAAGAACTGAAAGTATTGGAAGACTTTCTGCTGGGGAGTATCTTTTTTTTCTATTTCTACGTATTCTATGAAATTCTTTTGTGCCCATTAATTTTAAAAGACATTTGGCTCATTATGCATCAATTCATGTTTTGTGTACTTCAACACACAAAATTTCTAAGGCTATAATGTAGTTGTTTTGTAATGCTGGAAGTTGCCAGTGACTTCTGTATTACAACACTCTACTGCCTTTTGTCCCCTAAACTTTTGATGATTGTTACAAAATTGTTGCTTTTGACCTCCCAAGAATTAACTATTTTAAAATCTATATGCAATAGTTTTATTTAATTTCAGTCAATCTTGCTTCGATAGTTTAATCAATTTAATGTATATACCGTAACTCCAAGCTGTTTTGCCTTTTTTTCAGGCACCAAGTACAACCATCCCAGTGAAGGAGAAGAAATGAAGAGATGCAGAAAATTCCCACAGATGCTGTTCAGGAGAACCAGGATAAAGTTCAACCAGGTATTTTACATATTTGTCAACTTTATCCTTCAGGAAATGTTTGGTATTTTAATTCATTGAAAACTGAGATTCTTTCTAAGTTTGACAATAATGTTCATCAATGATGAGAGTATGCAGGCGCTACATTTATATTGTACTTTTTGCAAGCTTGAAATAACCAACATAGATGGTACATGTAGTTCTCTTTGAGGATAATTCTACTTTTACTCTGTTAGATACATTCAAAAAGGTTACTGGCCTTTTTTATGACAGACTTATATCATTAGTTCACCTACTTTTGACCAAACTATTCAGAGTAGCTGTTCACAAAACCATTTGAAACTTTGACAAAATTGCACCTGTCTCCCCACACTTTTAATAGTTCTTATTTGATATAAGTAAAAATACCAAAGACAGTTAGTTGGTGGTGTCTTTATGTCTATATGTATATATGCATGTCAGTCCATATCAAAAACTAAAGAACGGCAGCATCTACCAACTTAGTATTTAGTATACAAGTGCACCAAGGGGTGGAATTGTTGATTTATTCAAATGAACCTGTCAGTGTTAAAAATATGCAAATAATGTAACAAAAGCAAAAGCCTGCAAATTGCTAAAACTATGTAACCACAAGCAAGATTTGGTTTAAACTTGGTATGCAGGTTCCTTGAGGTGTTGCAGTGAAATTTTCATTTTGTATTTCTTGAGTAATTAGTCCCTTTTTTGGTAAAATAATCTTCTGCTCCAAAACTTGGAAATACTCTAAAACTTAGTATTTATGACCCTAGGGTTGACCTCTGTCTGATTTCTTCAATATGTTGTGAAATTTTATATTTGTGTTTTTGGGGCAAGTTTTCGTTTTTGGTCAAAAAACCTTCTCTTTTCCTGTCTGATAGCTTTGAAAATTGATATGCCTGTTCCCACAAAAAGGGTAAACTTATTTTAGTTTGTTCAAATTGTGATGAAATTCACATATTTGTATTTTTTGGCATTTTCCCTTTTTTGGTAAAAAAATAACTTACTAGAACCACTTTAGGAGAATAGGATCTTCAAATTTATCAAAAGTGTTAGGTGCCCTACAGCTCAACTGCACATAAAATATGTTCTGTCAGTTGTTTTGAAATTCAATATTGAAGGTTCTTAGGGATAAGCTCAGTTTTGCTTAACTTGTGACGAAACCTGCGTTATTGTATTTTTGGGAGAATTTTGCTGTTCTGGCCCAAAAGTATTGTCAAGTGTCTCATTGTTGATTTCTCTGGTCAAATTGCAAAAACTTGAGAACCACCGCATATTTCACCTATGTATTTGGTGTGTAGATGCATTCTCAACTGTAAATGTGAATTTGTTCAAATTAAGTTATTTACCAAGAACATGGTTATGAGCAGCAAAACTGTAAACTTGTTCAAAATCTCATTAACTGTGTCAGAGTCAGAATTTTAGATGTTGGGTATGATTTGTACAGACAAAAACCAAAGACCTCTGACCTGTGGTAACAGTTGCCAACCATCCCATACTTCGCCTTGGTATTTGATAAACAGGCATTACATATTATCAATTGGACTTCATGTTGTAATTATTACTAACTAAGGCCTGTACAAGCTACACAATCATGTCCACACACACACTCTGGCCTGTCGCGTACATCTAACCATATGTGAGCAAAATGTCATTGTGCTATTTTTCACTTTCTTGCTAATACATTTTTGGAATCGACTGTAGACTTGAACTGTATTGTGTAGATTATTTTAAGTTCATGTGACCTCCTTGATTTTGATTAAAATGTAATAGTTGAAAGTACACTACTGTTTTTATGATCACTGTATCAGGAAGTCAGTGTTGAATGTCATGCTATGCACCAGTATGGGACAATGGTACACTTTAATGTGATACTACTTAATCACCAACTTTTAAGAACAGTTACAAAAATGCAACATTTCCTCTGTTTCTCTGACCAGGGGGTAATGTCCACTTCTGTTGGAAATTTTTGGAGATTTTATCCTGATTTAGTTGGCCCACAATAAATTATGCATAAGGTTATCATCTTGATCAAATATCTAATTAAACGAGAGTCTCTAGTTTCGTGCTCTTTTCCAGCTCGTTAATGTCTAATATGTTTAACCCTTTTCCTGCCAAGTCCATATTTCACCATCAGGTCAAGATGGTTAAAATTAATGAAACAAAACATATTCCATATGGTGTATTGTAACATAATACTGTACATTTGAAGGCTGTTGAAAACAAATACTGTAAACTTGAGGGGGATATAGGCCATGTTTACTTTAACCCTTTCCCTGCCAAACAGTATGACTGACCCATCAGCCAACTCAGTGAAAAGCGGTATTATAGCTAAAACCATACGTATTTCCATCCATTTGGTTTGGTCTGTTTCAGCAGCTTTAGTCCATGAAAATCATGTTTACTGTGATTTAGTCTGAGATTTCCGGGCAGTCTTCATATGTGCATTTTTTTGTTAAAATGCATAAAGTGGTACATATTATATATGCTTCACTAGTTTAAACAAACTTGACCTAATGGTGAAATATGAACTTGGCAGGAAAACGGTAAAAGGGGGATTTCGTTTAAATAGGGGATTCACATGATCATGCACTTTACAGAAAAGACTGGAGATGTCAGTGTGTTTACAGAACATATGAAGACCCCATATACCAGTACTTCAATATTCTATTAACAAAAACCTATTATGGATTTTGACACTCAGCTTGGAGCCGCCGCCATTGAGTAATGAAGAAATTTCAAAAGAAGAACAGAAACTACTGGAAGACTTTCTGCTGGGGAGTATTTCTTATTTCTTTGTGTTCTATATAATGCATTTCTGCCCATTGATTTCAAAGATAATTGGGCTCATTATGCATCAATTCATGTTTTGTGTACCTGTACTTCAACAAACCAAATTTGCAAAAGGCTATAATGTTGTTGGTTTGTAATGCTGTAAGTTGCCAGTGACTTCTGTATTACAAAACTCTTCTGCCTTTTGTTACCTAAATTTAAAATGTCAATTTGAAAAACATTTGGTAATTAACACAAAATTAACTGACCTGACTTTCCAAAATTAACCATTTGAAAAACCTCTGGTAATTGTTACAGACTCTCCTGTCTTTTGATCTTGTAAAATTAACCATTTGTAATGATTTTGTTAAATTTTCGTCATTTTTTCTTTGACAGTTTAATTGTTATGATGTATGCATAACTCCCATTCCCTTTTTTTCAGGAACCAAGTACAACCATTCCATTGGAGGAGAAGAATGACTAGATGTGGAAAAATCCCTCAGATGCTGTTCAGAAGGTAGATATTTGTCAACTTTTTCCTCAAAGGAATGTTTATTGATTAGGAAGTTCATTCATTTAATAGTAGCCAATATAACTTTTGACTGTGATTTCCTTGATTATGACAATACATTGCTCTTTGAAAGCTTGAATTAACCAACTTAGACGGTACTTCTCTTCGAGGATCATGTATATTTCCTCTGTCACATATATTCAAAAAAATACATGAATGGTCCTTTTATTGCAAAAACTAGTGTCATTGGTTTACCGTTTTTCTGTCAAAACTTATCAGGATTGCTGTCTAAAAACCTTTGAAAAGTTGATAGAATTTCACCTATCTGCCAAATACCAATTTACAGTCACTTCCTAATCTAGTTTGGAAATACACTGTTGTCTACAACTGCATTCTGTTTGTTATTTTAAGCTCATGGCCCTTAATTTGTTGATTTGGTTTACAAAGTGATGATTGAACGTACACTGATCACTGTATCACTAAGTCTGTTGTAGGCAGTGCTATATCTACTAGCATTGGACAGTTGTACGTTCATCTGATATTTCCGAAACAATGACATTTCAAAACAAGGTCTTCAAAATGCCATGTTTTCTCCTGGTTTCTCTTACAAGGGGGAAATGTCCCCTCCGTTAGAACATTTTTGGAGATTTGGTTCTGATTTTGGGGGCTCATAACTAATCACTCTCCTGCCTTTGACCTTGTAAAATTAACCATTTCCAAACTATTTGAAATAATTTTGTTAAATTTTATTAGCTCCGCTGTCAGCGACGCGGAGCTTATCAAATAGGTTGATTTTCCTCCGTCGTCCGTCGTCGTCCGTCGTCGTCGTCGTCCGTCGTCCGTCGTCCGTCGTCGTCCGTCAACAATTGCCTTCTCCTCTGAAACCGCAAGTCCAATTGCTTTGAAATTTTATATGCAGTTCACTTAAGGTGACCTCACTTCAGTTTGTTCAAATCGTGGTGAAATTTGCATATTTGTATTTTTGGGGCATTTTTTGGTGTTTTTGGTAAAAAAATCTCCTTCTCTGAAACCGCTTGTCCGATTGCTTTGAAATTTGATATGCAGTTTGCTTAGGGTGACTTCAGTCAGATTTCTTCAAATCGTGGCGAAATTTGCATATTTGTATTTTTAAGGCAATTTTTGTCATTTCTGGTAAAAAAATCTTTAAAAATCTTCTTCTTCAAAACTGCCAGTCAGATAGCTTTGATATTTGGTACATAGGTCCCTAGGGATGATCTATATCAGATTTGTTCAAATTGTGCAGAAATATGCAAATTTGCATTTTTAAGGCAATTTTTGCCATTTTTTGTCAAAAAATTTATTTCTCAAAAAGTACTGGTCTGATAGTTTTGAAATTTGGTATACAGGTTTCTATCGATGAACTAAGTAATATGTATTGAATTTCTGATGAAATCTGTAATTTTGTATTTTAAGGGCAATTTTTGCCATTTTTGGTCAAAAAATGTGTATTTCCAAAACTACTCATCCGATAGCTTTGAAATTTGGTATACAGGTTCCTACAGATTAACTATATGATAGTTATTGAAATTATGATGAAATCTACAATTTTGTAATTTTGGGGCATTTTTACCAGTTTTGGTCAAAAATGTGTATTTCAAAACTACTCATCCGATAGCTTTGAAATTTGGTGTACAGGTTCCTACAGATAAACTAAAGATAATTATTGAAATTATGATGAAATCTGCAATTTTGTAATTTTGGGGCAATTTTTGCCATTTTTGGTCAAAACATGTGTTTCTCAAAAGTACTGGTCTGATAGCTTTGAAATTTGGTATACAGGTTTCTACAGATGAGCTAAGTAATATATATTGAATTTCTGATGAAATCTGTAATTTTGTATTTTTGGGGCAATTTTTTGCCATTTTTGGTCAAAAAATGTGTATATTCAAAACTACTCATCTGATAGCTTTGAAATTTGGTATACAGGTTTCCATAGATGAACTTAATGATATTTATTGAAATAATGATGAAATCTGCAATTTTGAATTTTTGGGGCAATTCTTCCTATTTTTGGTCAAAAAATGCGTTTCAAAAAAAGTACTAATGAACTAAATTTGATCTTTTGAAATTATGATGAAATCTGCAATTTTTACTTTTGGGGGCAATTGTTGCCATTTTTGGTCAAAAATTTATTCTCAAAACTACTCATCAGATAGCTTTGGTTGACATGCTCTTTGGGATGATCCTATGTGATACATTCAAAGTATGATGAAATCTTCAATTGCGTATTTTTGCAGCTTATTTTAGCCACTTTTTTCTGGCCACTGCATCGAGCTATCAAAGATTTCCACCCTTCTTCATCAACATGTGTCAAAAATAGTTATTCTCTACATAAACACAGCGGAGCTATATCGGCCGCTAGGTCGCTTGTTCAATTTTGTCTTGATAGTTTGACAGTTTTGATACATGTACAACTCTCACGCCGTTTTTCCTTTTTTTTCAGGAACCAAGTACAACCATCCGAGCGAAAGAGAAGAAATGAAGAGATGCAGAAAATTCCCACAGATGCTGTTCAGGAGAACCAGGATAAAGTTCAACCAGGTATTTTACATATTTGTCAACTTTTTCCCAGTGGCAATGTCACAGCAAATACTCTTTGATTTTTGACGATATCAAATGGCATGCAGACATGTGTGACTTTTTACTCAATTTGGACAACTATGACGGCCCCTCAGTCATTCTCTCTTGAGAGAAAAAACCCAGACATCTTGAACTTATTAAATCAAAGTGGTATAAATGACTGTATTTGTACAAATATGGTTTTGTAACTTGTTGAAACAAAAAAAGTCTTAACACATATCTCTTGAAGGATATGTAGATTTGCTCCCAAGTCGATAAATAATTAGTAGGTACTCAGCAACAGTGATACTGAAGTAATTTTATTTGATATGGCCAGGTTTAAACATTGACCAGAAAGTTTGACAGTACAAGTCTGTACAGATTGTTTATCACCTTTGGTTCACTATAACCGCTGTCAGCAACACAGAACTTGCAGCTGAGTACAAGATGGAAATAGTGAATACATCATTCAAAGTTACAAGTACTGTTCCTTGAATACACTTTGTCAATGAATACTACAATGAATATTCTTACTTACTAGTTTGGACTGTATAATTGACTTAATGTTGTAAATGTGTATGTTGTTAATGTGTTTGTGTACACAAACATCCATTTATACTCAGGCTGTTGATTTTCAATGAATGAAGGACTTATCAAATGTTAGGGAACTTGATGGAAATATTTTGATCCAGTATCATCAATGATTCAAATTTAATTTACCCTATTGTATTTGAACTTTAAGGCCTGAGAAAAAAGATAACAAATATCTCTTCAAAATTGATAATGTAGATTACAGTCTGTATGTATTGAATTTATTGACGTCATTTCAATATATGGTATCCATTTACTTGCCACATAATAATATTAAAAATTATAATATCTTGCTTGTAAAGTGGGCAAACATGATTTTAATAATCATTTTGTAATAAACAAACATTTACGAGATAATTCTTCACTGAACTCTTATTCTGTTGTTATTTGTGCAGTGCAGTCAGATGGAGGACTAGGAAAACAGAAGTGAAGGAAAACAGCCAAGAGGAAGACACCAAGAAGACATCTGAAGAACAGTTTTAAGACAACAATTTATGTAAGGAGATGGCATTTCTTGTTGTTGTACTGGACACTACAAACTATTTACATGGGACTGTTAGGCAAAACGGTTGTGCCAGAGTATCGTGCTGGAAACACACCTTTGCAAGACTGTTTTCCTTTGTGTCGTGATACGACCAGTAGTGCGGCTCTGCTCTGGTCCGCCATGCTACTTGATGACTTCCAACTGGATGGCTAATGGTGGTGTGACTTTCCCTCCCTTCCTGCAATGACTTTGCCAAACTTCTCAAAGCCGACTGGACCCCGGGACTTCATTTCCAACTCTTCACTGATGCCACATGCACCTGTGCTGCAGTGGGTACCACCCTAGAGGATGGTTTCTCACATACAGGCAAGACGTTTTATTTTTTGTCACTCTATCAGAAAGTGTCCATCTTGTTGCCAATTGGTTTGTAAATAAATGTAAAACAGTATGCTGTAATATGAATATTTTTCTTTGCAGCAACGAAAACACATCTCACTGTAACACATTCTTAAGATCAAGTATATCTTGATATTTGTCACTCTGCCACCTGTTGTTTCTTGATCAAATGGGCAAGTAAGGTTAACCCTTGATCTGCCTTACAGTATCACTTCCCCATCTGCCAAGTCAGTAAAAATGGTATTGAGCCAAAGCCATTGTGTATTTTCACCCACTGGGCTTGGTATGTTATAGCACCAGTAGTCTGTTAAAATGCACCATATGGGACATGTTCTCATTTTGACCAACTTGACTTGATTGTGAATATGAACTTGGCAGGTAAAAGGCTTAACTGTTCGATAATGTCCACCTCACTTGACTTGATGGTGAATATGAACTTGGCAGGTAAAGGTTTAACTGTTTGATAATGTCCACCTGACAATCAAGGACATGACTTTAACAATAACATTTCTGATGCCGTGCTCTGTGATAGCAACATTTATTTGGATAATCGTTGTTGACAGCATGAACTCTTACTGAGCAACCAGACTCCCAGAACTGCATTGAACTACCAGAACATTGATCACCTGTCAACTGACCTACCAGTCAACTTACAGACTACTTCTGAATCAGCAGGATACTTACATCTTAAAGCCTGCTAACAAGGACATCAATGCATCATCAAGAGCTGTACTACACACCATGAACTCTGAAGTTGTTATCCAATTCCATGAGCCTGTGCTGTTATTAACCATTCAAGTGACTAGACTGATCTCATTAAAACTGAATATGTAACAGATGACATGTGAAGGCTAATCCTTTTCCATGTAGCCTGCACGTCATGCAAATTTCTGACACTGATAGCTCTCTGTACAATCAGAGTTATGTGTACTATCAACAAGACCCTCAACCCATTCACCAACTTTTGCAGTTGAACCAAACCCTGATGCATCTCCATGAAGAGCTGTCTTGCCCTGCCATGATCCACAACCACTACTATGGCCAAATGTACAGCTTCAGAACTGGAGCAGCAAGGGCAGCTACAACAGCTTCATCACAACTTTATCATCAGTATTAGCCCTGATCAAAACATTGAGTGGCAGAGTGATCATAACATATGGGTTTAAACTTACACAAAAATCTGTCCAAAACATTTTTTTAAATATAATACCAAATCACAAGTATTTAAAATCTTACCATCACCAAATCCTGATGAAAGCTGGTCCACTTCCAATGTTATTGTCACTAACTTAATGATATTAGCTGGCACATACATTTAATTGCCCATTAGATAAATTCAGGAAATCACCATTAAACATGCTGCATGGTCTATCACTGCATTTGAGAGATTTGAAAAGCTTTCTCAGTAGGAGGGAGGTGTCCAGTCTCCAAACATATCTGCTATATCATAATTCCCCAAGCAGATGTTCAATTTCTATCATTTACGTCCCTGCAGACAAACTCTGTCTTGCTAATAGATTGGACTCCATCCATGCTTGCGTCTGTCCATCCGCCCCTATGTTCATGCGTCCGTCAACAAAGATATCTCAAACATACCTGGCCAAATTCTTTCAAACTTGGCACAAGCCTTACCATGATAACAGCATACAATTTGCATGTTGATTTTTCTTACTTGTGTTATCGCCAATATGGCTGCTAAGCAGCCATTTTCTTGGGATATTTTTCATGTCCTAGAGCCATTTCTATGACATGCCTTGACAGATTTCTCTTATGGCTCAAGGTTAACACTCTATAACTTACATAGATATGTCAAATGTCTTGGGAAAGGGCAGGTTTTGTATGGGGATTTATTGGCAGAGGTTAATGTAACAGGCTTGTACTTATCAGCATAAGGATTTATCACTTTCTTGTGAAAAAAGTCCCACTAAAATACCTGTAATACTGCAATACCAGGTCAATCCATGGCTAGGACGGAGCAAGCCCATATTCCATGGCCCAATTCCTAAAATCAGTTTAATATTGTGCTGCTCAGTGAGCAGCATATTAAACTGATAAGAACAGATACTACACTGTATTCTCATTGGAGACAGGAACACATTTTGAGACAGCTAAACTGTTTTCTGTGCAAACTTGGCAAATATGTACTCATTGGGGATGGCAACAATTTTTAGCCACAACAACTTCCTGTGCAAACTTGGCAACTATGTTCTCATTGGAAACTGTAAAGTTCCTTTAAATTTTTGACAACAACTTACTGTGCTGTCATGACTTGTCAGCATTGTACATTTTCATAAAAAAGTGTAAACTTTTCCTGTCTTAGGATTTCACAGAACTTTCAGATGTCACATCTCAAACTTTGCTTTGTGAGATCTCAGTTTTTAACCTTGGACAGATATCAGATTGCTCTGACACTGTTTGTCAACCAGCAAATCAGTTCAGGAGCATATCTGTCTGATTTTTATTCTTCCTCTGACAAAAGCAAAGCAAAAGGGTAACCTTCTGTATTATGGACATGGTTAATACAGGTACTTTAGTCTGGATTAATTGTAACAAGTTCTGTGAAGTATTGAATACCCTAATTTGAATACAAGTCAAGCATCCTACTTTAAGCACTAGTTGTTGTGTTACTGACTTAATGATTAGCTAACACATACATTTAATTGCCCAACAGATAAATTCAGGAAATCACCATTAAACATGATGCATAGTCTATATCTGTGTATGTGTAATTGCACAATAACCACATTTTTGAGAGAGTTATGAAAAGCTTTCTCAGTAGGAGGTGTCGAGTCCCCAAACACATTTGCTAATATATCATAAATTCCCCAACCACTTGTTGAATTTCTATCATTTAAGTCCCTACAGACAAAGTCTGCAGATTGGACTCCATCCATACCTGAGTGCATCCATCCATGCGTGTGTGTGTCCATCCATCCGTCCATTCATGCGTCCATCAACACAGATAATCTCAAACATGCCAAGCCAAATTACTTCAAACTTGACACAATCATTAAACATGATAATAGCATACTGTTTGCATGTTGATTTTTCTTGTGATATTAGCCAATATGGCCGCTAGGCAGCCATTTTCTTGTGATATTAGCCAATGTCCTGGAGCCATTTCTAAGACATGCCTTGACAGATTTTTCTAATGGCACAAGGACAACACTCTATAGCTTACACAAGCATGTCAAATGTCTTGGGAAAGGGCCGGTTTTGTACCGGTATGGTAAAATAACTGCAATACTGCAGTACCAGGTCAATCCATGGCTAGGACGGAGCAAGCCCATATTCCATGGCCCAATTCCAAAAATCAGTTTGATATTGTGCTGCTCAGTGAGCAGCATATTAAGCTGATAAGAACAGATACTACACTACGGTATATTCTCATTTTGAGACAATTTTCTGTGCAAACTTGGCAAATATATTCTCATTGGAAACTGCAACAGTTTTAATTTTGAGACAACAACTTCCTGTGTAGTCATGACTTGTCAGCATTGTACATTCTCATAAAGTGTCTACTTTTCCTTTCTGAGCATTTCACAGAACTTCCAGATGCACTGTGCCGCCTCAAACTTTGCTTTATTAGATCCCAGTTTTTTTAACCTTGGACAGATATCAGTTTGCCCTGACACTGTCAACATGCAAATCAGTTCAGGAGTGTATCTGTCTGATTTTTATTCTTCCTCTGGCAAATGCAAAGCAAAGGGGACACTTTCAGTCATGTAGAACATGATTTACAGGTACTTCAGTCTGTATTGTAACAAGTATTGCATACCCTAATTTGAATACAAGTCAAGGATCCAGCTTTAAAGCACTAGGAGATGTTGTCTTACTGACTTAATGACATTAACTGGCACATACTTTTAATTGCCCAGAAGATAAATTCAGGAAATATGAGAACCATTTATTCTGCTCTGTATATTGTACTGAGACCTCAAGTTTATTGTACAGAGACCTTTTTCATTATCTGTTCCAGTTAGTCAGTAGTGTAGCTCACACAAGTACATATGAGATTGCTAAGTGTGCAAGGAAAAAAAGCTTTTATTAATCTTTAATACAGACAATGTGTGTACATTTCAGTTATTGTTGCGTGAGCAGGATAATTCCTGACAGATAGATGACCTCTGTTTTATAGGTCACATGTCTCTCTTGCAATTGTTTGGTACACTCAGCCAATAAACTAATAGGTTTTTCTTTCATTTCCTGCTTGGAATAAGTAGCAAAATTTCTTAGATTTGGTCACTTAATTGTTAATCAACATGACTTCATATTTGCTTTGAATGTTTAGAATTCTATGATATCTCTGTTTCTGCACTTCTGAAATACAGCTGTAATGGTACAATTTATTTTGCTTTGGGCATACAAAAGCAAACTTGTCGAACTCTGCACATTATGTGGATGTGCCTTTAAACATCAAAAAGTTATAATTACAGAAGCTATAATTTCCATGAAATGACAAGGTACAGTGTGTTAAAACTGGCCATAATTATTAGACATTTTGCAAACTTGAAATTAGGCACATATTTTTCATTTGATACAACTATAGTTGTGAAGAGGCATGATTTTTGGCAAGAATTTACAAACAGTCTTTCCTTTCAAAAATGTAAATTTTGCAGTGCTTCGTTTAAACTTCCAGATGTGCACAACAGACTTTGCTTCATATCAATTTTTATCCTAGGACAAATAGTTTTCCCTGACATTGTTTGTCAACCACACTCAGTTCAGTTAGTATCTGTCTGATTTTTATTCTTCTCCAACAAAAGCAAAGGGAAGGGTGACTTCAGCTATTTTCAACACAGTTATTCCAGTCTGGATTGTACCCACACGTGAAAGCTATACACTGAAGTGCCCCACAATTTGTACAGATGAAGTTAAATGTAACAGGCCTGTAATTATCAGCATTAGTACTTGTCACTTTCTTGCCTTGGTCTAGTTTAAAATCAAATTTCGACTCGGCTGTGGCATATAGAGATATTACATATTTAATCACAATGGAATAAGTAGCCAGTTCACTTACCAAACAAAATGCTGTAGTTTCTGGCCAACTTTTTTTCACGTATCCATAATATTTATTTTGATGAAAGGAAACGGCATCATTGTAAACTACCAACTTTTGGTGTTGTCAGAGTTCATGTCCATCTACTACCATCAAGCCATCTGTGCCCTGAAGCATATAATGTAATCCATGATATGCACTCCTCAAATATTCAACAATAGCTTGTCCACATTTGTGACTGTAATTCTGTCATGTTCATATTGTTTAAGTATCAGACAATAAAATGTCTCAAGTTGACAAGCACCCGAGGACTCAAAAAATTTCACATCTATTTGTAAAACATTTTGAGAAATACTTACCACAGCTCAGGTGCTGTGAATTATGATAAACTCATTGCCACGTACTGGACATGACACATTCACACCTAAACTCATCCCCTTTACTACTAATGATCAAGCGGGCGCACCATAAGAATGGGAATGAACTTCTGTATTTGACAGAATTTTGTCGTGCAAACTGAAAATATAAACATGCCCTTTTACACTGTGTTAGCACTGCCCATTTGTCACTTTTACCAATGCAAATTGAACCAGATATGAACTGAATATGCTCACGTGTTTTACAACAGGTTCAATAATAGTTGTACGCTTCACAGAACAATGAGATATATGTTATCACTGTATGTAGCAGGTTTTTCAACTTCGCACGGTACTCTCAGAGTTTAATCACTAATTACAAAACTTTATTTAATATGCAATTAACTTGACACTGCTCAATGCTTTATGGAACAATTAGATATCCACCAGATCAACATTTGTAGCACGTTTTATTTAATTTAATGCTGTAATTTTAGAGTAATGTCACTAATTACAAAGTTCATTAAATATGCAAATAAACCCTAAATTTACTTGACACTGTTCAATGATTCATACCACAATTAAATATTTATCAAATCAACATCTGTAGCAAGTTTCATCAAATTTAACGCTGTAATTTTGGAGTTATATACCTAATTACAAAGTTTATTAAATATGCAAATGAACCCTTAATTAACTTTACAGTACTAAATGCTTTACAACACAGTTAGATATCTGTCGTATCAGTATGTGCAGTAGTTTCATCACATTTGATGCAGTTTTTCGGATTTATATGACTAATTATAAAAATTCATGAAATATGCAAATGAGCTAATTATTAACTTGACACTGCTCAATGCTCCTTAGTACAATTGGATATTCATCAGATCAACATCTGTAGCAAGTTTCATCAAATTTAACGCTGTAATTTTGGAGTTATATCACTAATTACAAAGTTCATTAAATATGCAAATGAACCCTTAATTAACTTAACGCAACTCAATGCTCTACACCACAATTAGATATCTGTCGGATCAGTATCTGTGGCAGATTTCATCACATTTGGTGCAGTTATTTTGGAGGTTTATCACTAATTACAAAACTTCATAAAATATGCAAATGACCTATTTGTTAACTTGACACTGCAAAATGCTTCTCAGTACAATTAGATATTTATCAAAACAATATCTGTACTCAATTTCACTGACCTGGGTGCCGTAATTTCAGAGTTATATACCTAATTACAAAGTTCATTAAATATGCAAATGAACCCTTAATTAATTTCACACTACTAATGCTTACACCTACAGTTAGATAAAAATCGGATCAGTATCTGAAGCAGATTTCATCTCATTTGGTGAAATTATATTAGAGTTATATGACTAATTACAAAACTTCATAAAATATGCAAATGAGCTATTTATTAACTTGACACTGCCTAATGCTTCTAAGTATGATAAGATATATATCAGATCAATATTTGCTGCAAGTATCATCAAGTTTGGTGCAGGAATTTCAGAGTTATCTCACTAATAACAAAAGTTCATTAAATATGCAAATGAGAAGATAATTGACATGACACTCAGAGTATCATCATAATGTTCGTAGATTGTCATGTGTGAAAAGTTTCATGAAATTTTGTGCAGTATTTCTTGATATATGTCTACACTGTCATTACCGTCTCCATAGGGAAACCATTGTAAGGAAAAAAACAATATTGCATAACTTCATTAATATGCAAGCCACACTAACCAAAATCTAATCAGTTCTTGCAAGTAGCATATGGTACCTGTGTACCAAATCTTACTTGAATCTGTTCGTGCGTTTTTGAGTTATCGTGTAAACAGACAGACAGACACACACACACACACACACTAACACACACACACACACACACGGACAGACAGACAGACATCGCTATGACAATAGCCCACGTGTTTACACACGTGAGCTAAAAACAAGTGGTGAAAGAAAATCATGCGTAATTTTCCATAAACACAAAATGGAATATCTGTCTCAACAAATTGGTACAACAAGAATAAAACCAGATATGAACTGAATATGCTCACGTGTTTTACAATAGGTTCATTAATAGTAGTGCGCTTCACAGAACAATGAGATATATGTTATCACTATATGTAGCAGGTTTTTTCAACTTCGCACAGTACTCTCAGAGTTTAATCACTAATTACAAAGCTTTATTTAATATGCAAATGAGCTGTTCATTAACTTGACACTGCTCAATGCTTGATGGGACAATTAGATATCCATCAGATCAACATTTGTAGCACGTTTTATTTAATTTAATGCTGTAATTTTAGAGTAATGTCACTAATTACAAAGTTCATTAAATATGCAAATAAACCCTAAATTAACTTGACACTGTTCAATGATTCATAGCACAATTAAATATTTATCAAATCAATATCTGTAGCACGTTTCACAAAATTTTGGTGCTGAAATTTCAGAGTTATATACCTAATTACAAAGTTTATTAATATGCAAATGAACCCTTAATTAACTTTACACTACATAATGCTTTACAACAGAGTTAGATATCTGTCGTATCAGTATTTGCAGCAGCTGTCATCACATTTTTGATGCAGTTATTTCGGAGTTACATGACTAAGACTTCATGAAATATGCAAATGAGCTAATTATTAATTTGACACTGCTCAATGCTTCTCAGTACAACTAGATATTTATCAGATCAACATCTGTAGCAAGTTTCATCAAATTTAACGCTGTAATTTTGGAGTAATATCACTAATTACAAAGTTTATTAAATATGCAAATGAACCCTTAATTAACTTCACACAACTAATTGCTCTACACCACAATTAGATATCTGTCGGATCAGTATCTGCAGCAGATTTCATCACATTTGGTGCAGTTATTTTGGAGTTATATCACTAATTACTAAACTTCATAAAATATGCAAATGACCTATTTGTTAACTTGACACTGCCAAATGCTTTTCAGTACAATTAGATATTTATCAAAACAATATCTGTACCCAATTTCACTGACTTGGGTGCCGTAATTTCAGAGTTATATACCTAATTCAAAAGTTCATTAAATATGCAAATGAACCCTTAATTAATTTCACACTGCTAAATGCTTTACACTACAGTTAGATATCAGTCGGATCAGTATTTGCAGCAGATTTCATCACATTTGGTGAAGTTATATCGGAGTTATATGACTAATTACAAACCTTCATAAAATATGCAAATGAGCTATTTATTAACTTGACATTGCCTAATGCTTCTAAGTATAATTAGATATATATCAGATCAATATTTGTTGCAAGTATCATCAAGTTTGGTGCAAGAATTTCAGAGTTATCTCACTAATAACAAAAGTTCATTAAATATGCAAATGAGAAGATAATTGACATGACACTCACAGTATCATCATAATGTTCTTAGATTGTCATCTGTGAAAAGTTTCATGAAATTGTGTGCAGTATTTCTTGATATATGTCTACACTGTCATTACCGTCTCCATAGGGAAACCATTGTACGGAAAAAAACGATATTGCATAACTTCATTAATATGCAAGCCACACTAACCAAATCTAATCAGTTCTTGCAAGTAGCACATGGTACCTGTGTACCAAATCTGACTTGAATCCGTTCAGGCGATTTTTAGTTATCGTGTAAACAGACAGACAGACACACACACACACACACACACACACTAACACACACACACACACACGGACAGACAGACAGACATCGCTATGACAATAGCTCACGTGTTTACACACGTGATAAAATAATGGTTCTTTTTAGTCATTTGTCAACTCTAGCTTCTATCTTGATTGCCATTTAAAAGTGCGTGTACTTCCACATTCATAGCAGCTAGTGCTAATTTCTCAGAAGTTCGTAATGACCTTAGTCTTGTGACATAATATTTTGACTTCAGCATACATATCACATGGGCAATCTCGCGAGAATGATGACTGACTATTAATAGCTGAAAGACACGACATACATTGCCTGTTGAAGAAAAATATAGAATCATCGTCTTGGTTTCCTTTTTCTCCAAAAATTGCTCATCTGAGGAGGATTCAAGTGAAAATTATTTGTTCCACTAGAATAACTGCAATACTGCAATACAGGGTCGATGCATCGCCAGGACAGAGCAAGCCCCTACTCCATGACACAATTCCAAAAATCAGTTTAATATCAAGGTGCTTGGTGAGCAGCGTATCAGATATTAAGCTGATAAGAACAGATACTACACTTGATCTTACCCAAAAGGCTGAGAAAAAAGTCCCACTAAAATATGATCAAGATAGTTCATTCATTATACATTACAACAGATATGAACTGAATATGCTCACGTGCTTTACAACAGGTTCATTAATAGTAGTACGCTTCACAGAACAATGAGATATATGTAATCTCTATATGTAGCACGTTTGTTTAAAACTTCGCACAGTACTCTCAGAGTTTAATCACTAATTACAAAACTTTATTTAATATGCGAATGAGCTGTAAATTGCTCAATGCTTTGTGGGACAATTAGATATCCATCAGATCAACATTAGTAGCACGTTTTATTTAATTTAATGCTGTAATTTTAGAGTGATGTCACTTATTACAAAGTTCATTAAATATGCAAATAAACCCTACATTAACTTGACATTGTTCAATGATTCATAGCACAATTAATCAAATCAATATCTGTAGCACGTTTCACAAAATTTTAGTGCCGAAATTTCAGAGTTATATACCTAATTACAAGTTTATTTAATATGCAAATGACCCTTAATTAACTTTATACCACTAAATGCTTTACAACACAGTAAGATATATGTCGTATCAGTATGTGCAGCAGTTTCATCACATTTGATGCAGTTATTTCGGAGATATATGACTAATTATAAGACTTCATGGAATATGCAAATGAGCTAATTATTAGCTTAACACCGCTCAATGCTTCTCAGTACAATTGGATATTTATCAGATCAACATCTGTAGCATGTTTCATCAAATTTAATGCTTTAATTTTGGAGTAATATCACTAATTACAAAGTTCATTAAATATGCAAATGAACCCTTAATTGACTTCACACAACTAAATGCTCTACACCACAATTAGATATCTGTCGGATCAGTATCTGCAGCAGATTTTATCACATTTTGTGCAGTTATTTTGGAGTTATATCACTAATTACTAAACTTCATAAAATATGCAAATGACCTATTTGTTAACTTGACACTGCCAAATGCTTCTCAGTACAATTAGATATTTATCAAAACAATATATGTACCCAATTTCACTGACTTGGGTGCCGTAAATTCAGAGTTATATACCTAATTACAATGTTCATTAAATATGTAAATGAACCCTTAATTAATTTAAAACTACTAAATGCTTTAAACTACAGTTAGATATCAGTCGGATCAGTATCTGCAGCAGATTTCATCACATTTGGTGAAGTTATATCGGAGTTATATGACTAATTACAAACCTTCATAAAATATGCAAATGAGCTATTTATAAACTTGACATTGCTTAATGCTTCGAAGTATAATTAGATATATATCAGATCAATATTTGTTGCAAGTATCATCAAGTTTGGTGCAGGAATTTCAGAGTTATCTCACTAATAACAAAAGTTCATTAAATATGCAAATGAGAAGATAATTGACATGACACTCACAGTATCATCATAATGTTCTTAGATTGTCATCTGTGAAAAGTTTCATGAAATTTTGTGCAGTATTTCTTGATATATGTCAACACTGTCATTACCGTCTCCATAGGGAAACCATTGTACGGAAAAAAACGATATTGCATAACTTCATTAATATGCAAGCCACACTAACCAAAATCTAATCAGTTCTTGCAAGTAGCAAATGGTAACTGTGTACCAAATCAAACTTGAATCCGTTCAGGCGTTTTTGAGTTATCGTGTAGACAGACAGACAGACACACACACACACACACACACTAACACACACACACTAACACACACGGACAGACAGACAGACATCGCTATGACAATAGCCCACGTGTTTACACACGTGAGATAAAATGGCTGATATAGTATTATGGTACGAGATTTTCCATGGCTGTGCTGATAACCACACTGCATGTAGACACCAACATAAACAGAAATGACTGTCGCCAAAGATCAAAAGACTTCTAAACAAAAGTTTACTGATGTAGTACTGAACAGCACAGTATTCCACAGTGTCATTATGCATGCAAGCTCATTTAAAGGTGCTAAATGTGCTTTTCCACCTGTCCTAGCTTCCAGGGCTAGAGGTATACTGTTGGCAATATGAAAATGACCTCTTCCTGAAATTCAGCTGTATTCAATCATTCTGGTGTGTCAGTTAAATCAGTGTTGACAATTACTATCCAGTAATGTAAAATTTCAATAAGAAATGGTGACTATGTCATTTATAATAACTTATTAATGAAGTCATGTACTCAATCTGTGGTGACAGTTAAATCAATGGTGACTTTTACGTTATATTTAATTAAACAATACAGTGGGGACGGTGTCATTTATGATGATATGTTAATTAAGTCATGTACTCCATCTAATGTTTCAGTTAAATAATTGTTACTTTTACAATTAAGTTATATTTGATTAAACAATACAGTGGGGACGGTGTCATTTATGATGATATGTTAATTAAGTCATGTACTCCATCTAATGTTTCAGTTAAATAATTGTTACTTTTACAATTAAGTTATATTTGATTAAACAATACAGTTGGGACTGTGTCATTTATGATGACTTGTTAAGTCATGTACTCAATCTGTTGTGACAATTAAATAATTTTTTACTTTTACAATTCAGTTACTCTTAATTAAACAATACCGTGGGGACTATGTCATTTATGTTGACTTGTTAATTAAGTCACCTACTCAATCTGTGGTGATAGTTAAATAATTGTTTACTTTTATGATTAAGTTATATTTCATTAAACAATACAGTGGGGAATGTTTCATTTATGATGACTTGTTAATTAAGTCACATAATCTGTTGTGACAGTTAAATAGTTGTTTACTTTTACAATTCAGTCATATTTTCTCACTGGAAAGCAAATGTACAATCAGATCAATAATCAATTGGCAATGAGATGGACACTTTATCAGGTTTAGTGACCATGGTGATAAATCATCCTCTAGAGTGGCACCTATTGTGGCCCATGGTGCCTGGGACATCCGTGAAGAGTTGGACATCTGGACCTTGGGTCCACTTGGCTTTGAGGGGGTTGGCAAAGTCATTGCAGGAAGGGAGGCTTTGAGGGGGTTGGCAAAGTCATTGCAGGGAGGGAGTAGAGTCCCACTACTATTAGGTATTCTGCTGGAATTCATTGGATAGTATGGCTGGGCCACATAGTGGAGAAGTGTTGCTGTGACGTCACGGGGCAGATGGAACTGCTGTTTTGTGGAGGCTGTCTTTCCATCCCACCATGCTCACGTATGACCACGGGGATTATTTTGAAGGTAAGGGTTTTGCTAAGTAGATAATCCAAATTTACAATTCTGACTGAGTAGAACTACCGGTACAAGGAATGTCAACTCAGAACCAAGTTGTAAAGGACCATTAGGTCATGGGGGAAGGGGTGCAGAAAGGCAACTCATTTTTTTTCAAAACGAAATATTAATTACATGGTATGCATACTTTCTTATTCAAAAATTCAGTTTTTTCGGCTTATATTCACAGACTTTTTAAAAATATGGCACAGTTGTATCGACACTGTTTTAACCTAAATTCTCTCTTTTTCAAATTATCTTTTAGTAAACATTTGAGTGTTTTCTAAAACATAGCATTGCTTAAAAATTTTTAGCACTCATGCATCTTTTGAACTTTTTCACTGCTTTGCAAATTTGTTTATTTGCTATTGACCACACCCTTCCAAGGTCTAATGGTGATGATTCTAGAAGTCAATAAAGATTATGTCATCATCATGTCTAACAGAACAAAGTGAATTATTTCAAGTCAGGGGTAATTGATGGGATCAACTTCTGATGAAAAGATAACAAATATCAAAATTTAATTAGAATTCCTGGTTATAATTTCTGTTCGCATTTGCTGCAGCCTGAGCTTATGGCATTGGCTGTGAGATATTTTCAAGTGCTGGTTGTTGTTCCACTTTTGGCATTGGCTTCTCTCTGTTGATTGCTGTAATTGCATCTGTTGACTCATTGCTGTCAAATATTGGTAGATGCAGTGTTGTCACTTCTGTCTTTTCTAGCCTTTACTTTATAGGAGTCTTTGGTTTGTTCTCAGACTAAGTGCCCACCTTCTAACCATTTTCTCCATCCAGTTTCATTTGGACATTGTCTCCTGGTAACACCTCTGGCAGACTTTTGGCTCCAATTGCCTTTGTTTGAATTCTTGTTCATACCAGTATTGTTACAATGCCCCATATTCAGTTTTGTATGCTTGGTTTAGAGCTTCATGATACGTCACAGGATGTCTTTCAAGATGTTATGCAGATTAGGATGGTCATTTACTGTTACTACAGACCAGGTGCTCACCATATGTATACAGACGTGTTCTCTGACTGCACAGAGCCTGGGACTGCTTAACTGCTTAACTGAAAAGTGCATGCGTGTCTGACCTGGGAGATTGCTGCACAGCTGAAAACAGCTAGGAACTACAGCATTGATGGAACCAATTGCAAGAATTGCAGGATGGTCAACATTATTTCTTCAATGTGTAAAGAAGGTAGAGGAAAAATGCTATTGTCAACATAAACAACCATGCCACCAAGTTGCAGACTGATGTGTACCGTGAATCCAACAATGCTTGTCTTTTCATTATGTTACATTAAAAATGGCCTGTGTTCATGGCTTCACAGGCTTTGTGAAATGGACTGCCGTGGTTAAGCGTATAGTGCTTCAAGCTCTAGTCCAATGGGATTACCTTTTGTATATTTTACAAAATAATTGTACTTTATAGTGGGCTTCAAATCTTCACTGTCTGTGTATGATAATTTCTACCCTAACAGTTACTGCAGGCTTTGCTTTGCAGCTCTGACCACTTCCAAGCTAGGATCTCATAGGCTTGACTTTAACTGCTATTATAAGCAGGATATTTACAGAGTTGGCATATCCCATCATCATTTGATGTGGACTCCTGCGTGTTGCTGCTATTGTAGTTACATGGTACATATAGCTTATTAATGAATGAAATATGTCATCATGCTTAAGGATTTTCTAAGCTATGTTTACTCCACTTTTGTCACCCCATTGGATTATGGGTAATGTTGACTAGATTTCAGTTGGCTCCACTTCTTGTCTCACCATTGGATTGTGGGTAACGTACTAGATGTTGACTGGTGCATTGAAATCCATACATGTTGCTGAAATCTTGGATATCTGCTGATGTAAACTGTTGCCCATCTCAAACGAATATTTCTTCTTGGATTTCCCGTCTGGCAAATAGGTTTTGCCACATTCTAATTACTGAAGAACCGGTGCCACTGGACATGCATGTCTCTTGCTGCAGTAGTCTGTGACGGGGAGTCTTGTTATTGAGATGTTTTCTTCTGCCATGGTCTCTCTGGTGATGGCATTGCCATCATCAACTCTATCATGTTGGCCGGTCTATCTTCCATTTGATATTGCTGGTGATGCATGGCCACCCAACATTGCGTGGAATGCTTGTTCAGGGCAGTTTGTCACAACTTTATGTTCCTCTTGAATTTTCATAAGGATAGATCTCTTCTCTTATCGTGGTTGTTATGACAATTCTGTCCTACTGGATGAGTTTTCCATCATTGTACAATGAAAGCTTGTCTCTCATTGATAAGTATTGCTGAATTTCTTCTTTGTCATTTCTATTGCATGTTTAGGCCATATCCTAGACATATATTGTAGGAGTTTTCTCAGTTGTTTATTGTCCATCTTGTCCTTTCTCCTCAGGTTCCATCACTTCAAGCTTGTCATGATCTCATTTCTTCTTCTGTATCCGCTGCTCCGTATCCTGTCATGCTTTAACTCTGCAGCCAGTCCAGGCCCTTAGTACTGTGTATTGGGCTAGCTGCTTATCTTTCATTGTTATAATAAAGAAATTACAGGTGTTGACAAATCATGTTGTCTTTAAAGAGAACATACAAAGCTTTAATGAATGAATCCTGAGTTGTTTTGTTGGCCTAGAGAAATTTTCTGGTAGGTGGACTCCCTTGCAGGGACCTGTATTAATATGGTACACAGCAAATAGAGCTCCTTTCATTTCTTCACAGAAATTCTAACTTTTCCTTTCTTCCTGTGTACCACTGCCATTGGCACACACTACTATGTACATTCCTCCTCCTATGGAGGATATGGTAGAGATGGAGCCATAAAGTAACAACATATCTGTTACACAAATGATATGTGACAACATTCCAAACTTTGACTAATAAAGTGATTCAGTAGCTTCACTGGATTACTTTTGATTTTGACACTTTTGGACCATTCTTGATGGTTGCAGCATTGTAGCAGGACTAACAACACCTACCCATTCCGGACACAGCTGCTACCACCACGTATTTCTCTTATGTACATGGTTTAAGATTGTCCTTTCAGAAATTGTCATTTTTATATGCAACCTATTAACTTGAATGATTTGGACTTTGGGGTTTGTTGTGACATCATTATGTTTGAAAGTATTAGAATTGGATTGCGCCTTGTTGCATGGACACTGTATGGTGAATGCATGTTGACACCATCATGGCTTTGTGTTATCTTTCATCTGCATTCTTACTGGCATGCAATGAATAAGGCTTATGTCTTCAAACTTCTTTGCACAGCAATTCTATCACCTTTTCAGAATACATTGCTGTTTCTATATACAGCCTTATCTACTGTCTTCTATAGATTTGTGTTAATAGATAATCTGACGGTGGTTACTGTACCCATCAACATGGTAGTCATGGCAACTCATCCTATAGCTACAGATGCTTTAATTCCTGTAGCATGATTGGAATAATTTTGAAATTTCCAGGTGTAGTTTTATGGGGCACCTTTTCAACTTTTTCTCAGAATGTTCTTATCTGAAAACTTTTGTCCTTCAGCTTTCATCCTTGGTATGTTACACTTCACATCAATTCTGATTAACTGGGATAAAAGTGTCGTTTAAAACATGTTTATATTTCCTGTCCACTCCAGGCTTCAAGTACTTCACTTTGTTGTTAAAGACTGTTCTAATTCAGCCCTATTTCATGTGATACTTGTGTACAATTTTGAATTTCTTTGTCCATTTTTTGCAATATTTGAAGTAATGTGTGTGCCTTTCTTACAGTCACTACTGTTTGTTTTTTTCATAAATTGAAATGTGAAATTAAAAAACTTAAGTGGATTTGATTATTTTTGTCTTGTTTTCATTTTTCCCTTTAGCCAAACTTTCTCAATCACCAGGCAACATTTTGTATCAATTTTTTGATATCTTGCAAAGATATTCTATGTGAAAATACAACTATAACTTTGGAAGGAAGTACCCCCGGTACTTCAATTTTAACCTCATGAGTCTCTGCCTCTTGAATTCAGGATGTACCAATTAAACTTCACCTGAGGACGGCATCTGTCTTGCAACACAATTATCATTTGACTTCTTTATTCACCACATATGTTAAACAAAACAATATTAAACTGCTAAAAAATATAGTAACTTAGAAAATCAATTGCGTTCACATCGGTGGTTTGTGTATTGCATGCATTCCAGAAGCAGTCGGAGTAAGCAGTGACCTGGCGTGATATGCCATCATGGTGGAAAGATGTTCCTTAAAGATATTTTCATTTGGTGAACGGCAACGTAGCAGACTGAAAGCCTGAGATAGTATCCTATCATTCCAAAAGCCAAAAGCACAGCTTCAGAAGTGCTTGACTTTGATTTAGGCTGGCAGAACACTACACTACTGAATAATTGTCGAAAATGAAGCCTAACATAAGTATGCCAGTGCAACATAAGAATGATACAGCTGCCTGACCTCTTAGAAAGTGGTTTTTCACTTATTCAATAAAGTATTGAATTGTACATGTTTGTATAGTAAAAATTCGATCCCCACAGAAATTTAGCACTGCATTGATAATTCTAACAAGCTGGAGATACTTTGAGTCATTGACCACGCACCACATCAATCTCTTCTGCAGGTGACATTTTACACCCACTTTTTCAATGTTGTACGTGCGTTTTCTACAATATGTCAGTTTATGTCTTTTCTATAAATAATATTTTGAATGTTGTGCTCACTCTGAAAAATGCCAAATTTTGAAGAAAGGCACGAAGCGACTGCCCATATTACATGCAACAATGGTGTGTAAGTTCATCTCTGACTGTTTCACTTTAAAGGGAGGGGGTCATCGGAAGATCTGCTCAAAGGTTGCCAGTGACCCCACTGTACATTGGCGACTGATGACATGTTTGTTAACTATGAATAAAATTTAAATGTTGCAGATATGTTGACTTGATGCATCCAGATATCATGCATGAACTACATTGTTTGTAAACAAGAAAGTTGCACACATGCAGTTCTGTCAACCCCCTTACTTTAATCATGTTTTAAGGCAATGATAATTTAATTCAGAAAGACTTTATCAAATGCCCAGCAGAAGTACTTGTGATACATCTAGAAAATTCCAATGGAAGTTAAGTTAAAAATACCGTCAAGGACTGGTGTGCTCACATTCGGTTTGAATTGGTCGATTCAAAAAATATTTAAACCAAAAAAAACAAGAATAACAAAAGCAAATAAGGTCCGCAACTTAGGTACTGGAAGTCAACTTTAGGAACATGCATGTCAACTTCTATAGCAATGGGACAAGTAGATTCTACATACCTTTATAAGCAAATGTCCTAAAATAATCAGCCAGAGAAGGCTTAACGTAAAGAAAAGGTGGGAAAAAAATAATGTACAAAGGATCAGGTAAAAAAATAATTCTACCTCATCAATCTTCTAGATCCATCCCCAATATCAGATGTTCCATCCCTTGGTATTGACCATGTTTACTTAAAGAGCTACAATGGCAAGATGGCAGGAAATGTTAAAATATGTGAACTATTTACAACCTTGGGGATTCTTAATTAATGCTATCTGTGCTATCATTTGAGTGTAAACAGCACTTAAATTGGTCACAGATAGTGAAATTCCTTCCACTATAGGGGTGATTGTGACATCTGGAATTATCCTGGATCCAAATTTCTTATCAGTTCTTTTGTGTCTTACATAGAAAAGCTGCAAAAATTGGTCAACAATGAATGAATTACCCTCAGCTTTGTTTTCTTGATCAAATTTTACTACAAATTGATACCAAATATGACAAATTATGTTCACAGCCTTCAGCATTGTGTCACAGCATATCCTGGGCAGGAATAGATCATTTTAAGGTCACAGACAGAGAAAATTACCTAAATATATTGGGTTTCCCAACACTTTTGAGTTTTGCAGAAGATTTATCTAGGAACATCCCTCGGGACTTTTACACAAAATTACAAAGCTATCAGACAAGTAGTTTTTGAGAACAAGTTTTCTTTACCAAAAATGCCAAAATTGTCTTAAAAATACAAATTTGCATATTTCAGGACAATTTCCACATATCTAACTATTGTCATCCCTGAGCATCTGTATACCAAATATGAAAGCTGTCTGTTGAGCGGTTTTAAGGAAAAAAAAAAATTTAAGATTTCTTGGCCAAAAATGACAAAATTGCTCCAAAATGGTTATTTTGCTTATTTTGTCATAATTGCATGCTAATTTCCAAAGCTATCAAAACAGCAGTTCTTGAGTTAGTAATTGTTTACCGTTTTCACATTTTTTAAGCTCATTTGTATAATTTGGGCAATGCAAACTTGATTTGAACAAAATCAAATCTATAGCCCAGGATGCATCAATACACCAAATACCTAGCTAAAAAGTGCTGCTGTTCGCAAGTTTTTGATGTTGACGGACATACTAAATGTACGCACACACACAGACCTACATACAGTCATACAGACATACATACAGACACCACCAACTTCAGCTTATACGATAACCTCACATTGGTATACCAAATGTGAGCTGAAAAGGCATGTATTTCATCAGCTTTATCTCTGAACAATCTTATGTACTGAACACAACTTTCAGAAAAGAACAACAGATTAAAAAACTGTACCATAAAGGTTTAACGTCACCAAGCACTAATGCAAAAGGATGGATTGACAACTGCTTCTATAAATCATAATTTGTCTGTTTTGATGACAAATTATGGAATGCTTAAAAATTCCAGGCCGCAGGTTGCTGGCAAAAAAAAATAGAGTACAATTAGTGTTAAAACAGCAATAGTACGTTTGAAATGATCTGAAATTTTTATATTTGTTCAGTGATATATTTGGCAGAATGGCATAAAATCAGTCCAGGTGCATAGACGGGCTATCATTGAAGATCTTTCTTACTTTACATTCACAAGAAGTTTTAATTATTAAAGCCATGAAGTCAGCTTATTAAAAATTTGCCAGGCCTTCATCCGCGTAATGTTTGTAAACTGTCTCTCCACAATGAGTTTCTAAAGAGTGACCTACGTACAACTCTTGTACTCTATCTGAACACTCCCTACTGGCTTTTACGTATATAGTCATTGCACTATGGATGTAACGCCCATGCATGGTTTATGTGTTATCAGTTGGATTGAGTCTTCAGACAGTCTCTTCATACAGATGAAACTTCTCTTACCTTGGTACAAATTTTGCAATTGCTAACAAGTCTGACACAAACTGCTCAAAGGATAGAAAAGATCTGATTTCCTCATCTGACATAATGGCACATATCCAAGATTGTTGGTAAACAGAGCGAGGTTGACGTGTTCCAAGTCTGCTTTTTGTTATCAGGACACATACCATACTCTTACAGCCATATGGAATATTCTTTTGGAAAGTACCGGTATGCTTATTTGACAACAATTCATTAAAAGTACAAAAATATTGAGCATGGTTAAGTAAATTACCAATAAACATGTATTAGTTCAGTTGAGGTGTCCACATAGCGTAAGCTTCATGGAAATCCAACGTCTTCATCATGTCTGTGGGTCTCAGCATTTTTTGTGATTCAATTAAACTGTCTGGCCTTACTAGTGCCGAGAACAGGATAAAAAGGTTTAATGATTGAGGTATATATTAGCTATTGTTTCATGAGTTTGAAATTCTTGATCTTTTTAAGCAATATACTTATCAAACTGTACTTTTTGTTTATGATAAGTGGAAATTTCCCTTCAGAAATTCCTTGTTACTTTTCAAGCATTCAACATCTGTATCCTACTCGGTGACAAGACAAGGGAAATCTTCTCATCCCTAAATATACCACTAATATAGGACAGTGTTCAATGAAATACTCTGGTGTTACCAGTACACTCTGGAACCAAATCCCAGAAAGTAGGTATAAGATGTTTGAGATCTAAGTCAAAAGTTAAAAGAGACCTGAAACGTCATCTGTTTATCCGACAGGTTTCTTCTCTCTCATGTATATTTTCTACCAGAAAGTTTTATAATTTATGTACTTACATTGACATAGAATTTATTTCAAATATCGAGGGTAGGCCACAATGTTCAACATGGCGCCCTATGGCAAAATGATAGATTCAGCGATTGTGAATGGTAGGGGGCTGGACTCTATTAGTATGATACTATTTGCTAGTCCCTACCCAATTTACTTATCCTTAATGTGTCTGTATTTTTCTTTTTTTTTTCTGTTCTATTGAGAAATAAAATATCTTTATCCTTATATCAGAACAGTATATTCAGATTCTGGCATGGAAACATCCAAAAAGGATTTTGGCTCTTGCCGAGAGCTTGGGCATGTGCCAACCATGCTTTATTGTAGCTAAATATACCAAGGTTATTTTCACATCTCCACCATTCAGATTGCTGTATTTTCGCCATCAATATACAGGTATGATATTATTATAAATGGTGTGTTCAGGTGTTGTGTGGTGAATTACTATCTCTGTGTTTCTGTCTTGAAAAGCTACACAAGTGTAATGACTGTATAACAGTGAAGAACACTTCACATGTATATTTGTGCAGTCTTTTATCTAGCTCCCATTAACTGTGACCAACCATTAACCACAGACACTAAGTTGTACAAGACTGTTTTATTCTGTACAAAAAAGAAACAAAAGGATTTTTGTAAGACTAATTATACTGCAGTGTCTTCAAAAAAGCAGTACACATGGCAGGTTAATGTTCACAACAATTTTTGAAAGTCCAACTCTGAATCACTGTACTTTATGACATCAACAACCTTCAGATGTAACTTCTACACTACAGAAACTGATAAGCATGCAAATCAATGAATTACAATATCCAATCATTCTTTTCAGTCGATATCAAAGAAGTTATCCTACATGTAGATTTAAACAGATAATAAGTAAAGTACAGTAGTACTTCCTTAATAAATATGGTACATGCGAGCAATAAGCTATTTGTAGACTGGAAACAAAGTGAACAAATTTATTTTCATCTCATGATCAAAATGCAAAATATTAGTTTTTATTATTTATGCAAAGCACAAAGAGGAGTGCTATTGAGGTATGAAAATCAAATGATTACTATGAGTGACTATCAATGGAGTGATATTATGTTGCTCAGACTATGCACCATATGTAAATGACTTTTTTCAAATTCCTGGTACAATGCCAATGATGGAAATGATAAGGGATGGAATTGAAAATATTAAATTTGCAAGATCATTCAACTCTTGTGTCAACCTGTTGTACATTGTGAACTTTCCTAAATTGTGTCTGAAATGGTCCTCCAAGTTTCAGAGAAGAAAAATTCTGCATCTTAGAATTGTAATGCAGTATACAACTAAAGTACTGCTGTATACATCTATAACTGCTTTATATTGAGGCATACAAATAACACAACAGGTAAATTTGCAGGAAGACAGCAAATTCACCATTAAGATTTCTAGAATAATTCCATAACAAGATGAAAGTTTGATGTTTCATGGCATATGACAGGAATTTAATGCCACAACGTTGTTGGAATATGCACATAAATATTTTCAACATGAAAATATCGGAAGCCATTGTTTTCTTGTTATCTAATGTGCCATGATGTCAGTAACCCTTTCACCACTATGGTTTGAACCAATTCCATTGTTTTCAATGGTAAAGTTGGACCTCTACAGAGGGAAATGGGGTGAAAGGGTTAATTCTCTACAATTCATCTGCGGGTATATTTTGTCCAAAGTCAGATTTGATTCTTTGTCCATCTTCGATGAATTCAGATTTGACTCTTTGTCCATCTTTCACAAATTCAGATTGCATGCTTTGCATTTGATTCAACTGCATATTTCCAGGGTCAGCAACTTCCATGTTGCTGTCAACTGCTTCCTCTCCTTGTAACTCTCTTTTGACCATCTGATCATCTTTACTACGCTCTCCCTGTAGCCGTGTTTTGAATCTCTTGGCCTGTAAGCATTTTCTTCTTTTCTCTGCCTTTTTCTTGGCTTGATTTTCTAACTTCCTGCTGAATTCATTGATGACACTCAGTTGTTCTTTTGATATATCTACAGCTGATTTCAACATGGTCAGATATACACCTCCAGGTCTTCGTCTCCTTGAACCATCCTATGGAAAACAATATCCATGTACACGTATAACAATTAGTGACAGGTTCAAAGTCATTTATCTGTAAATTTATGCATTTACCAACAACTGCATAATAAGTTTTCAAACCACTAAAAGAAGTGAATTTCACGAGATTCAGCTAGACCAGATGGTACATATACATGTAGTAATATGCTTTGTAAACAAAGAGTCACACAATTATGTGAATGTCAAAGCGTACTTACATGTGAAGATTGAGTTCAAAACCGGGACAGCTTTTGATTTAAAACCATTTAACCCACTACATGTGAACAGACTAGTGCAGTGTTGCATTGCTCTACATTAGAACAGTGCTTGGATAGGATCTAGTGAGGGCGCTCCATCTTAAGGCCATCGTCTGGGCTAATGTCGGTCAAAATGCTCAAAAAATCAATTTTATTTTTTTCCTTCATTGTCACCCTCGACATGTATACTTTCAAATAAGCTATATCATTCTTCAAAAAATATTAACTAAAATCGAGAAAAATCGCGTTTTTTTTCCCACTGACCCCTGGTCAAATTTTATTTAGTCTAATTATATATTCAAAACAGGTAAATCGCTATTTTTGGTTGCCTAAAAACTTTGTTGAGTTATGGCATCATGTATGAAGTAGTGACCATTTGCTTGCTTATTGAAGCAGCTTTTTCAGAGGTAAAAATATGGCGTTGTGGAAATTGTGAGTTTGAGACTAATTGCAGTCTAAAAAAGCTAGATCAATGAGTAATCGGGAAGAAATTTGCAACAAATGATTCTGTTTTATATTTTGTGTGGATATTACTGTAAGGCATATAAAGATTTTCATTCAGGTATAGCAATTAAACCAGAAAACAAACCATATTAGACGTTATGGTGTCCATATACATAACAAGTAAAGAATCTCACATGAATTTCATTATCATGCTGATTATAAAATCAATGTTTTTTTGATAATTAACAGTTCATTTTTCACTTAGAAAGCAATTACAACCAGGCTTTTGTAAATAGAATTCTAACTGACAATTTAAACTTGTCCAATACCCTATTTTGAGGTCGTAAACTTTGCATGAAGTATGAGTATCACCTTTATGTTGTAAAAATTTCAATCCAATACTCCTAACAATTGTGTTTTGTTCTGCATTCGTTTCTTGTGGCAGTAATAACTCTTGAAAGAATGGTTGGAATGCAATGAAAATCAGCCAACATATGTGAAATTAAATACTTTACAAAATAAACCTCAAAAAACAAGGTCATCCAATCATGTCATAGTAGAAACTTGACGGAAAGTTGTGAAATTTATTAATTTTTTCAATCTTACCGAGATGACTATGATTTAATTTATATTGACATCTTATACAGTCATAGATTTAGGTTTATAGTGTAATACATATACATCTGAATGCTACAGAAAAAATTCGGTTGTTGTGTGAAAAGTCATTTTGACTATTACATTGACAAGGTAAATCACTTATGGCACAGAACATGAACATGTAAGTTCTCTGATGACAATTGATTGCCCTCAAAACCAACCTACAACCAAGTCAACTGTGACTCTACTATACTGTTTGTTCTTGTTGTGTCTATACTGAACTTCTGAAGGTATCTGGATGAAATGGACAAGAGCGCTAATATATAACAGGTCAATGACCAATGCAGGGATGTGTGTGTCTTTACCATGTACATCATTTCAATGCCATTTTTTAACCTTTCCACCCCCTTTTCTTCTGTGGAGATCCAACTTTTCCATAACAAAAACAATGGAATTAGGCTACTGTTGAGGTGAAACGGTAACGACAGCTTTGGCTGTGACATGGGAAATACCCAAGTGCTTTCAATGCTGGTGTATTTGCTCATAATGAAATGTGTCAAATCTCAGTTTTAGCAACTTTCTAGTTTTATGACATGTAAACCTAGCAATGTCTTTACACTTCAGGAAGCAAATAAACAGACAACACTTCCATACATTGCGACACCAGGAACAAATATTAATTCTGAGCAGATATGTTTAAGACATCTTTACCACTGGTAATTTTGCAAGAAATGGAGGACAATGATCATTTGTGGAAGGAAATAGCAATTTTGTGAAACTTTCAAGTGGTTTTGTTAACAGCCAAAGTACTTTCTGTGCCTAAGTAACAACAGAAATTTCTTTATATGGATAAAACGACAATGTGATGTTAAACCTTTTAACTTAAACCACATATTACAAACAATTACAAAATTAGTGTGTAGTTGCAAAAAGCAAGAGGTATTTTATTTGAGCACTGACAACCTACCTGTGTCATCATTCCTCCTGTTTCTTCCACTTGTTCAGTCTCACGTAATAACTGTAAAGCTTTCTTGTTACCAACAACTTCAACAATTTTTCGTATCAGGTCATACTTTTGTTCACCTAATCTCTTAATGATTTCCTGGGCCACTGTTTCTGGATCATCATCTTCATTTACCATGATGGGAACATTGTAAAATTCATTCCTGGTGCCCAATCTGTCTCTGACATTAGGGCGTCTGCCAAGGCGTTCCTTAACATTCTGTCTTTCATGTCTGTCTCTCCAATGTCTCTTTCTCTTTGTATCTCCATGGTGTCTATGATGATGGTGTTCATGATGATGATGATGATGATGATGATCTCGCTGTGACTGCTCTTCTGAATGTAAACTCTCTCTGAAAGTATCTCTATATGGCTTGAATTTATAACTCTCAACATCTCGTGCAGTCACAGTGGCAGAAGGATCCAAATTAATCATGTGTTGTTCAATTTCTTGTTCTTCTTGTCCTTGGAGGACATTGGACCAAATTTTATTGGGTCCTTTTACTTGCTTATGGCCTAATCTGTTTGAATTACATAAATGCTCACTTGTGCCTTTGTCACTTGTTTGTTGACCAACAAACATTCCAGCTCCATTGGTTTTTGTAGAAAAGTTGGAGTCATTTTTTCGACGTTTCCATGGTGTTTCATCTTCATCAGTGCTACCATCATCAGAAAAAGAATTACCATCTTCCCCACTGGAATAATGGAATTGTCTATCGTCTCTGTATCCAAATTTACCTTCCATAGCAATTCTTGCAACAGCCAAATTTCACCTGCAAAGAAATATTAGTAACAATATAATTGTGAGAACTCTCATTGACATACATCTTGAATGACGTTCCCTCTTCTCAAGCAGACCCTAAAAAACGCCACACAAAATGATTTAAGATTTGTGTTATGTTTGCAATGACGCACTCAAAAACACATGTGCAGTGATGTCTTGTACAATGGAAGTTTTTAATCTTCCAATGAAGACAGACCACTGACATCTTCATGAGATGTGTGGAAACAACAGTAAGCCCTAGAACATGTACATATCAGTAGGGTAACACGTTGGTACATCAAGGAATGGATCTCTACATTGGGAAGGGAACACTGAGAATGACCACTGGCAAAATATTCTCTGCATATTAAATATTTTGATATACATTGTTGAAGTTACTGATCATGTACCCCATTTTTACAATTCACTATTTTACCCTTTTCATAGTTAAAGTTTAAGATTTCTCATCATGAGCTTATGAATCTTTTTCGCAATAAAATTAAAATCTGAAATTTTCCTACAATTATCAGGAAGGTATCTCTTTCCATTGGTGACTACTCTGTGGAGATCACAGTGATGCTCCAGGTCAAGCAGATTCAAATTTGTCTAAAGCAAGGAAATAAGTAACACATCTCATAAAGTCCAACCTTCCACAATTGGGCTCTCTGCCAATGAAATGATGTATTCTCTTATTAATATGCAACAATCAATATTTGTCTGGAAGTTTAGATTACATTTTGGAAATTATGGATGTCACAATGTAACATGTGACTGTCAATACTACGATGTACACTAGAAAAGGCATATTTATGGCAAACAGTGCAAGCTGCTTCAACAACTGGCTGCAGTGTCCGACACTATACATGTTCCACAAGCAGCCCTATTGCATTTCTGTGAACGCTTTTTTCACCATTGATAGTTCTGAACAATAAACCTTGGGTAATGATGAATATGACACTGTGATGATGTACAGTGTTAACATATTGGAAAGTCATGGAAATTTCTGCACTGCTATGTAAATAGAATCCTGACACTCCATGTCCCTAGCCCTGTTCAATCATGGAGGTAAATTTTATCTCCATGGTTCAATTTTGTAATTTTTGCCTTACCACACTCCTTGAGTGTGTTGTTGAGCAATAAAGTAAAGGTAAAGGAATAATGATAGTGGTTTAGATTTACAGTTTTGCTATCAACAGAGTCACATTGTGTTGCGGTGGAGGTATGGTATCCGAGTAACCATGACTGTTTGTTGTAGCTTTGTGTACAGGGATATGTTGCTTGCTCTGTGCAAAGTCACGTAGATGCAATGTTGCAGCACAAGCATGTGAAGTTGGATACAGTGAAGACAATGCTACCACCTACCGACTTCATACATCAGAGTATTTGCATTACAGCTCTCAAGCGTTTGTATAATTCCGGCAGGGAATGATAGGTTTGGTTTCATCATAGATGTAGACTCGACACTCGGTTCTGCTTTCATAATGTCATTCATGTAGTATTGATGTACGTACAAAAGTCGGTCCGTGTCACAACATTTTGATACAGTACAAGCTAAAACATTTAATGAGGGCCTTCGGCTTGTACTCTATCCCTATTCCAAACGACTCCATAAGTCACTAGAGGTTAATGTCCCGGGGTTAATGTGCAACGATTTTTTCGTATCCAATAGTCTTCACTATTACCAAAAATCATTGACGATAAGGGAAGTAGAAGCATGGAGCTAGCTCCTAGCTCCATGGACGTTTCGGCCTCCCGATTTCAGGCCCCAAGTCGTTTCGGCAGTTCCCAGACACTTCGCACCAAAACCACTTCGCACCAAAACAACCTCGTACCAAAACCTCTTCGCCCCAAAAATCACGTTGCCCAAAACCATTGCGCCCCAAAAACAATGTCACTTCACTCCTCAATTTATCGCTAACCGTTAAAAGCTGAAAATAACCAACCACTGTCTGTGAAGTTATAATCATCTTTCTATCATCCCAGGACTGAAATCTTGAAATTGTACCCCTTTTCCTGCCAAGTCGGTGAAAATCCGCTTGAAATTCAGTGTAGCCAGAATCTAAGCACTGGTGACCGTTATTCTCCCAACCCGGTGGAAATCGGACCCTTTTTGGGTACCCCCTTTCCTGCCAAGTCGACGGCACTACGTTTTGCTATCCCCTGTGCGTTTAGGGGTCATCCGAGGAGAGGTTTTCTGACAAGGAACGCCTTTTCCCCTCGAAATGGGTTCGCAGGGAGTCGATAGACAGGGAAAGGTGCAGAAACCTGTCCGCCAGTCCCCCACACCCGAGGGGGGGCTGGGTTTTTTTTACCGCTTTTTAGCGGACTTGGCAGGATAGCATGGTGACGTTTTCTGGCGGAGTTGGACGTACTTGGCTGCCTGGCACTATAGAGATTGCTGCCGAACTTGACCAACTCGGCAATGCTAATCTAGAAGGCTACCTCTTGCAAACGACTTGGCAGATATGCCGATGGTGCGAGACGAAAGTCACTTATTCAGTTGTGCGTGACTGAAAATGAGAACGTATTTTTGACGGGACGGCTCGACTTGTTCCTCCGATGGAACGGATATGAACGACTCGGAAATACCATTACAAACTGGTGTCCGACGTACTAAGCTGGCTTCAGCTCTGCAAGTTCAAGCCAGGCAACGTCCTTCACCGCCTTGGCCGTGCCATTCAATGGACGTAGCTTTGGATTTTTTATTTATTCCATCGTCCGAAGTATTGGCTCTGGTTTGCAGGCAAACGTATCCTCTTGCCGACGCATTAGTAACTACGTACGCTGTTTGCGTACAGAGAATTCAAAAGGTGACATAAGGTCAATATGCTACGGGATACCGTCTGCAGTTAGCAGGGACTGCTTTTGTTATGCAAACCAGCTAGCAGTACAATATGGCTGCCAGGCATGTGGACACGTCGATGGCTAGAACAATGGAAGCATATTGCGTTGCACCCGTGCATCGCAAAAGTGAACTGAAGACTTGGGTGTAGTGACTGGTTATCACTGGTTAGCTGCAGCCCAAGCCATGTCGGTACAAACCCGTACCTGACTGAGGACCACTCGATTAAGTCAGTAATGAACGGTAACACTCGTAAGCCAACTCCCAACTGAGCTGGCTAAACTACGTTGAGCTGTGCTTCAATGGCTCAGCCATGTCGTTAATACAACGGCAAAAACGTAGTTTTTGTGCTACACTGCCAAGTCGTTTAAGGTACGTATTCAATTGACCCTACCCTGGGGAAACAGGACAGGTTTGACGGTGCTTCTGCACCCCTAGCACGACCCTCAGGGTCTCTGACTAACAGACGAGGGAGGTGATGTTTGTGCCTAGCGACGTGCGTAATACTGAAGGAGTTTATTTCCGAAAAAAATACACATGAAACGGCAATAAAATGACGCACTCCCAGGGGCAAACAAAGCCGGTGACCTCAATTTTTTTCTGCAGCAACCCTTGAGCTCCTTCCCTGTCTACGGGCATGTAGAAATTATCGAAGTCTAACACATATAAGTACGGCTAAAACTACCCTGAAAATGGGCGATTTCTGCGAAAATGCCTGGCAGGATAACATGCAGGAGAGCCAATCTTTTGCAGGCACATATTATGGGGCGGTTTTCTACTGACTTGGGAGGATAACGGACAAGGGCGCTCGGCAGGAAAAGGGTTTTAAACATTTCCAGAAAATGACATCGCATCGTGCAATACCGCGCACGGTACCTGAAATGTACCATTTAGTAGTTTGCGTGTTTCTTTTTTTTCTAAATATACCGTATGGTTTCATGGAAGAATAAATGGTTCGTGGTAGCCAAGTTGTAGGTAAAAACAACGTTATGATTCGTGGCATCGACGTTTTAGCCTGTTTTAGGACGAGTTGACGGAAGTATACTTTAGTGAAGTGGTTTTTGTACGAGGTGGTACTTGGGGCGAAGTGGCGTTGGACGAGGTAGTACTTGGGACGAGGTGGTTTTGGTGCGAAATGGTTTTGGGACGAAGTTGTGTGGGGCGAACTGGTTTTGGTGCGAAGTGTCTGGACCCCGTTTCGGCACTGCTCAGGGCTATCTGGCGGGAACTTAGTGCTGGAGCGTAATGTTGCAAATCAAAGCACTAAAAAAGTAAGTGTCAAATAACATTCATGTACATCATGCTTCACTTCGTGAGAACATAGTAAGAGACCGTAAGAAAAAAAATTCATATCGTTTTTAAATCTGTGACACAAGTTTATCGATAGCAATAGCCGCCGACACGGCAAATGTTTGAAAGCGGCGCCAAAACAGCACGGCAAATGTCACACAAATGCACAGAAAAGTACTGGTCAGTCAATTACTAAATAGTTTGAAAACAAATCGAAACAGGGATACCGAAACGTCTTGGGTTGCGGTGCCGAAATGACTTTGGGACGGAAATTTCGTGGCCGAAACGACTTGGGCCGAAACGACCAGTTACCGGTAGCATTTGCAACTGACTGAGACTGTATGAAGCTGAGCATGGAGCTATTGTGTGGACGTAACGCGTACGTCCACTGCCACTATTTTCCCTTCAGAATCGATATGCGAAGTGAACCAGAAATTAAATATGGTGAGGGTTATCTCTTGTGTCCAGAATTTAAGACTCATGTGCTCGGCTTGCTCTGCACTTCATCATACTTACTTCGTTATGCGACAAACGGCGTCACACTGCGGTGCGCTGTCACACTGTCAAGGCTTGTAACCTTTAACCCCAGGATGTGTCACGTGAGGACCGTAGAAGTGTGGCTATATACGGATTCAAAATCAGAATGATAATGCCAGCCATGGACAGTAGAGCTACTGTGTGCCAACATATTCAGAGAAACGATACCGTAAGGGAGCTTTCAGTTCATATGAAGGGGTGGGCAGTAGAAATGGGCCATTGTTCACAAACCTGCCCGTTGGGGGAGGGTAACATTTTGCAGTAGCTGTCGTGCGATACATAGATGAAGGGTTGGAGAAGAACAGGTTGCCATGGTGATAATGATAATGATGCTGATGTGATTTTCATCTGCTGAACTGTGACTGTGATTCGTACTCCCGGTTCGTAATTTACAAGTAGTGACAAAGATGGAAATGCGGACTCTGACATGACGTATATTTTCAAAGCCACTCAATCAAGTACAGCGAGTAAACTTGGAAACTTGGAACTTGGAATTTGTACTGTGTCATAGTATAAAGTAAGTTTGAATTGTGTGATTTCCAACTTTTCACACTTACAAAGCATCTATCAAATAAATCTATGTCTGTCATTGTCCTGGTAACAATTGGAAGGGGTATAAGGTAAGTGCATAGTACTCAATACCTGCCAATTATACAGCAATGAAAGTCCGATGATTATGACGTTTTCTCGTAAGTATAAGCAACGATATCAAAATGACTGAACAACAGCAACAACAAATTAGTGTGCTTCAATTTTATTAGCAAATGAAAACATAGGAAGTACAACTAGTTTTCGGTTTCTTGTGGAATCATGGTCTCATGCCAGATATATCCCACAGACAAAATTTCGCATACAGAACTTATTTTACCATAGGGAACCCAGAAATCTGGTCATCGTTGTTGTTATTGTTGTTGTTGTTTGTATTGTTGTTTATGTTTATTAGTCGTGATGTTGTTGTTATTGTTGTTGACCAATAAAATTTAACGAAGATAACTGTTGTGTTGTGATTGTAAATGTCATAAGAAACCGCTTCAAGGACACCATCATTCTCTACTGTGACCCGATGTAACTCTATGCCAACATACGCTCTCTTCATAATAGTTTACTGTAAGTCTTTGAAGAGAGTGTACGTTGACATAAAGTTACATCAGGTCAAAGAATGATAGTGTCCTTGTGACGTTTCTTATGACATCTACATTACGTTTGAAACAACCACAACACAAGTTATCTTCGTTGAATTTTATAGGTCAACAACAACAACAACAACAACAACATCAACAACATCACAACTAATAAACATAAACAACAATACAAACAACAACAACAACAACCTGATTTCTTGGTTCCCTATGATTTTATAAAATAAATAGGGGAAAGAATAAAAGATTGCTAATTCAAATCATCACAAAAAAATCGGAACAGGAACATCTCTTAGAACGAAAACTCCAAACATAAGAAAAATAACTCAAAAGCACAATATTGCACCATGAATGGTTTAGAATGTTCATATGAAATCGGATGTCGCTTTGAAATACACTTATTTCATTCTCTGATATCAACGATGCTGTGGCGTTTCTATCTCTCCTGTCTCTTGAGCTTTTATTTAACATCGTACATTGATCGAATACGCGCAGTACCCTGCGCCTGGAGCGTATCAGCCAGCGGAATGAACAAGAATACGAATCTGAAAATTTTCTGCTTTACGCAAAACTAATGAATTCTGGGATAAAGGACTGCAAGATGGACGTATCTGTACATACTAAACCTGGCTGTCTGTCACTGTTATAAGCAGTTTCTCGCTGTCTCACAACACTATGAATCGTCACCAGGTGCTGACAGGTGCAGTTAATGCGGGTGATAGCTGTTTCGCAGTTGGATGTGTCGACGGAATTCCGTTTACGGTAATTCATTTGCTTGTCATAATAATATCGATATTCCCTATCGTCCCGTGATTGCTGAAAGTTCGCTGTCTCGTAGACATGACCCCCATACCTGTAATCGTCGTACCCGTACATTTGATACGCCGGTTTCATTCATTAAATCATGACACAGCACGAATTGTCAGATGAGACAGCTGAATTTCATCTGCGCTCTGTGAATGTTCTCGCCTCTCAACATTCTCAAGTCGCTCGTACTGCTATATAGCAGAAATAGCAGCATAGTAGAACACGCATATGTACATGTTTGATGTAGATCACTGACGTGCACTAAACCCTCCCACCTGGATATGTCAGATCATGGAGGTAAAAAAAGGATACGCATGTATGTTGAATATAGTCAACATCCGAAATTCACAATGTCCTATTCAAGAATGTCCATGATGTCCACTACCAAGATCAACCAGAAACGCCCTTCCAATGGACCGACATATTCCGATGGAACAACTGATATGAATCATCACATATTCACAAATGAGGAAGAGCCCGTATGGGATTTCCCTCATGCTCTACCAATGTGATTCAGTTCTGTACAGCACGAGACAGCAGTTTATGAAAATGAAAGCCACTGCTGTGATACTGCGATTTCACAGTGGTTAAGCAAACTGCTGTTACATATATTATCCCTAGTGTACAGCTTGTCACGAGTGCTCAGCTATTGCTATGTGGCCTTTCTATTCTTTGAGTTGGGAGACGGTGCAGTCTTTAGCCAAGCACCCGTGACATAGAAGTTAACTACAGAACCGCATTGAATCAATTACTGTTGAAACTTGTAAATAAAGCCAATCACCAACCTGTACCTTTGTACAATGTTAATAACAATTGGTGTGGGCCAAGCCATGGTGGTAAAAGGGTTAACCTTGTAGACTAAAGCCTTATGAAATGAATCAGATGGCATTTGCATTTCAATAGTTATAAAATATCGTTCATTGTTCTTACTTATATGAGATACGCGTATTCTCAAAACAATATATTGTTGTACTCATGTTATTACACGCATGTTTTCTTACTTGACACAGCGTTTCATTCTGAGAAACACAGTCAATATGTTTGACTCCCAAATGAAAGATTATAAGAAAACTTTCTTACTATTTTCACTTTCTTCAGTGAGAACTTCATTGGAATGTGAAATATTTTTCCAGTGTTGTTGATGTGTATGTACACATTTGACATGTGTAAGAGGTACATGTATAATGATTAGGTATTACAAAATAACGTAAAGGATATACTCAGACATTAGCATCATGCACCATCCTCTGTTCTGTGATGGATAATATGCTGTGCTAATGTCTTTGTACAATCTTTTGCAGTATTTTTGTAATAACCCTTCCTCATAGTTACATGTATCTTGTATAGCATATTGTGGATAAAGCTTGTATGAACTAATTGTTGTTATTTTTCTTCCAAGAGGTTACTTTGTTATTAGTACTACAAAGTTCAGTTTTGTTGAAAGTAAACTTCATAATTCCAAGTTCATAACTGCAAGATTAGTTGAAAATAAAATTTCCATAACAACTAGGTTCGGTTTTGTTGAAAATAAACGTTTCATAATGGTAGAACAGAGTTAATTACTAGAAAGTAAACCCAATACTCCATGAACTTGCCATTCACATCATTTCTTGCAATTTTCATTGGAGCTGGGAGATGTACCGGTATATCATCTTTCTGTCCTATCATAAATATGGATGTGAGTGTTACTTTTGAAATATCAAAGCAAATATGCAAATACAATTCAAAAGGTGCATTGTACTCTTGTTTGGCTTCAATCAACAGAAAAAGGGGTTTGAATGCCAAAGTCACTGTTTTTGTGTTTTTTTTGTTGCTATAAAAGTAAAATTGTATTTTCCAAATAAATGGATCAAAAGAATGTCAATGCACAATATGAGAGTCAGGTAAAACTACCCGGTCGGTGCAGTAGACAAAGGTTTCAATGTGCCAGAATAACCATGGTCTTTAATATTTGCATACATTTCTGCTTGGCACATGAAATTATGACATTTCTTTCTGTAGGGTATGACATGTACATGCCCCATACTGAAAAACAAGAATGATGTCAAAACTTTCCTAAGGAAATTTTACCGTTCTCTGAAAATCTAGAGTTAATACCAGGGGTTACCATGAACTTTTCGTTCCGAAGAAACAAATTCCATGACATTTACTGACGTTTGAAATTCAAAGAGGCTGCCATCCCTGATTGTGATAAATTTAAGTTTTGATTCTCATAAAAGCAAGACAGTGAATATAAGTTCATCTTAGTTTCAAAGTGGTCCAAGCACAAGCATGCAGAAAAGTCAAAAGATGAAAGTGATTATCTGTCTCCACGAAACATCCTTTATTCATTGGACTGAAGGTATGTTTTGTCAATTTAAGATGCTAAGGACCGTCTCAGATTGTCGCAGAAGTTTAAAAAGCGAAATTTATTCGTTAATGGGGGGAGGGGGTTTGACCTCCATTCAATTAGTGAACTTCACTTTCGCACTTTTATTTTGTGATCACAAGTTTTCGTGTGTTTATTTTAAATTAAAGAAAAACTGCACACTCGTGCCAACAAATTTGTAACTGTTTCCATCTCGTTTGTGCCCCAAACACAATTTACCGATAGGAACATTGTATCCTAAACATTTCATTCATCAAATTATACAAAGAAAAAAAGTATCATTTTTTTAAAATGTGCTATTTATAAGCGTCTGCTCTAACCACTAGATGTCTTTATTCTCACTTGTTATGCACCTGGTCATAGTCGTTTTAATATGATTGAACATGCCTGGGCCCCCTTGTCAATTTTTTTGCTTGTTTACCGCCCCTACCAAGTACAAATTGCGTGTTCACAAAGACAAAGAACAGCACAAGAGATGCAAAAAGGGAAAGTAAAATAAAATGAAACTTTTATGCGGTAAAATGCCCTGTTAGTACTCAAATCTGATCGTTTACTTTATTGTAATGTGGCAAGGGGAATACGTCTTTAGTAGCTATAGCAAAATGCAACATTGTACTCTCAGGCAGACATGAACATTTCGCACTTTTGAAGTTTCGTTTAGGGGGAGGGGGTTTTGATCTAAACGAAGAAATTTCGTTTCTTGAACTTCTGCGACAATCTGAGATGCTAAGCACTAGTTATAAACCTAAAATGACAACACTGACAACAGTTCACAAAATAATATCCAAAATAGTGACTCTGGTGCCATACATTTGGAACAGTGTACATCTATCATGATCAATACCAAAGATGATGGTAATACCCTGTAACACAATCAGGAACATTCCATCACTGGTCCATAGTATACATGTATATATAGCTATTCTTTCCGGTGAAATGTACTCAGTACCTAGATGTGTAATTTTGAATGGTTACTCTTCCACTGGTTTCTTGCTATAAATATCTCCAGTAAGGATGTTAATGCCAAAGGTGATCCAAACCATCTGTTCTGCATATGCATTTACATGTACAACAATACCTGTCTAATGAAATTTAATACTGATGTAAACAATTTTAATTTGTCTGGGAAGCATATGGTATAGTTGAACTGAGGTCATACTCATTGCAGAAATAGCAACACGTCCACTTCAAACTCACATTTTTGAAGAAATGTGTCATTTGGATGTAAATTTCTACACCATTTTCATTAGTCATAGCCGATACCAACAAAAGACTGAATTCTGTTCTGGTATATAGTGGCACTGAACCAGTGTTCACAATGAAGGAGAAAAATGCAAAATGCTGACAGTACATTGTGTTGTCAGCAAAGGTGTGAACATTTGAGTGTTGTTTGTATCAGTCAATAATGTTTTGAAAAAAGGGATATGAATTTAAGCAATATTACTAACAGTGATGAAATTGCACACGATTGGTAAAATAACAAAGATGTGTTTTAGCATAATATGAAGACATTGTGTAGGCAGTTATGGTAAAATTTAACCTTTCCTCCCCAATTTTCAGTAAGCATCCACTATCACCATAGATAAGAATCCGTTTGGGTCAAACCATTGTAGTAAAAGGGTTAGAGTAAGAAAGGTATGATAGGGTTACTATGATGTGCATATTCAGTAGGTTGTACATGTAGTAGGTAAATCTGTTCCAAAGTTTAGCAAGATTTTCTACTTTGCTGTCAAAATATACCTTTGTACCAAGGGAAAATTGGTAATTGAGTTGGGATCTTAGGTCAACAGTGCATATAGTTGCTTACATTTGTCTCAAGATAGAAACATCTTCAAGTAGATACCATTTTGTTAGGTACTGCGGGGGTACTGCACATGATGTACTGTACATATTGAACTTGACAAACGTTCAGAAAGGGCACAATTATTGAGTTCAAGGACAAAGATCATTCAAGTTTATTTTTATATCTATAGTCGTTTGTCTATTCTTGAAAATCAGGTGGAAAGCAACTTGAAATGACTTATAGTTGTGTAATGCTATTTGTATTCTAGGCTGGTTCAATTTTATGCCATGCTGGGCTTTAGTAGAGCATCATCACAAAAAAATAAGATTTTCTTCTTACATTTATACAAGCTGTAATTCTGGATGCAAACTTTGTTTTCACGTCCAGACCTTTCAATAATTACTTTGGTGTGTTTCCAAACACCATTAGAGAGCACAGTGCATGATACCATACTGTCGTAAATTTTTCTAATATGTCTGTATACAGTATACTGGTATGTAGGTCATTGGCAGAGCTTTAGTGTTTGCCTGTAAAACATTTAACCATACAATGCTGTCTCTGTTACTGAATGATCAGTCATTGCATACATGTACAATGTTAGCCACTGTTTCCCATCATGACACTTGAAGGGTAAATCAATGCTCTCAATACATAATGTTAATTTAGTACTGGCAATTTTGGTTTAGTTTGCCAGAAGGAGGCTTGTGATAGCTTCCCACATTTTACCCTAAGAAGACAAGTGTATGGTCAAAATGCTGGTATTGTAATAAAGGCTTAAAGGCAGGGGGAGCCTATAAATACCCCCTATCTCCCTGGGGATTCATAATCCAACATGAGTGGCACATGGTAACAACGTCAACGAATGCTCCCGAAAATCTGGATCTTTCAACAACCATGGTGTAAATTAAAGCACTGTTCCAACATATTACGTTTTGTGAATACTTGTGGCATCACCCTGTTGGCGAAATTCTCTCATTTTTTCCATTTTAAGTTGATTTTCTATGCCAAAACTGCTTCGATGCTGTGTTCGAAGCGTCCAACAAACAATAGATGAAAGCATTCAAACAGCTGCCAATCACGAGGGGACGCGCAAAGGTGCAAACGATCAAACATTTGGTGTGTACATCGGATCGATTACGATGTCAACAATGAATAAACGATTCTTACTACTGAACGAAAAAACTTGACCAACGGTTACTGAACACGCGCCTCAATGAATTCAGACACAAACGGACTACTTCATGGTTTCAAGCAGATTGCCTCTCCCTTTTTGTTCGTTGATATGTGTACCTGTAGGCCTATGAATGGGTGATGTGTATATGTTGACCTGCAGTACGATATTTTACGATAGATCGCCTTTGGAAGTATGTTGTGGCATAGCCCTGCGTACGATGACGTGTATTCCCGGCGTTATACGGCCTCCCACCACAGCTCGCTGATTACCATGGACAAAACCGGCAACATGCGGATCCAATTTGGACGGAGCACGAAAAACTACTTTCTAACTGTTTTCCGCCGAAATCAACTCGATTCCGATCTACATGTATGCAGCCTACCCAAACCACTCAACCGCTCACAGATTGCGAAAAAAAATGCTCTCGTGACGTCCAAAACCGTTGTTTGCTCGCGATGCAAGGTTAGTCAATGGCTCATGCAGTGGACGGGCATTGGATACGTTTATGCCACGATTACATGTATACAGGTGCCCATGTATTTCCTGTCGGTCGGGGCGATGAAACTAAATCGTGATTGATTCATCTCTGTCGGATTTGACCAAAAAGAGACACTTGACATAGATTATAGCATCAAATGTTGACCGTTCAGACTGAAACATGATAAAAGATCTGAAGATCGCCGTGATCAGTGATGTCGTTCTTCTCTATACGTTTTTCTGAGCTAGTTTTTTACTAAATTGTTCGAGTATTAGCTGACGTTTTTTGAAAACTTAATCAACTTTTCTTTCCCAACCAGGGCACAACATTACCTTTTTACTTTCATGGTAACCTAGGATGAATTAAATCGCAGATTAATAGACTCTTATGTTCTTCCTCGATTGTCTGTGACTGATTTTGCTATCTCCATATCGATATTGCGTTCGCACTCGGGTGTCTTGAAACTTACGTCATTCACTGAAATAGTTTTCGGACAAACTCAAGAAATTCGACAACTACTAACGAATAGTCGGCAAAATTTACAGAGACAAGCAATAATAATTATGGTCATTTTACCGTCTTTTTTACCATTTTTACTGTCTTTAGATAAGCGGACTCGTTTGACGGAAGCAGTATATAACGATCTGAGTTCCCATATTTTTACCCTACCGTGTGAGTGTAGTATTCGAATGAGTGAGATCATAATCTTACGCTGTTCCGAGTGGTCTGGAAATTTTTTACAATATACAATAAATTGACCTTATCAAAATTATTGTTTTACATTGCTTGGATATTGATATTTTTTCCGTACGTTTTGACTGTTGATTTGAAGTCTTTTGATTCTCCATTGGCAGCAGCACATGTACGGTTACAACCGTCATGTGATGACCAGAGTGTGATTGTAAAGTTGTCGGGAAGTTGTTCAGAAGAAAAATCATTTTGTATTTAGAGGCTTCAGTTCGGGAATTTTCAAGATAAACAAATCATTATACATTTCCTACGTCTTTGAAACGGGGATTACGGTAATGTGATGAATGTGATGAAATTTTGTGAACGTCTTTGCAATGTGTTCCCACGATGAGTGTCAACTGATTCTTTGTTAGTAAAAATCGTCAGAAATGGTCCAGTGACCGTGATAAAATAAACACAGATGCAAAACCATTGCGGGAAGATAGTAAGAAATTCACATTGCAATATTTGCTGTCGTATTTCTCAGCAGGAATAATCAATTTTTACACGTTGTGTATAAGATCAGCAAGCAGGTGTTCGGCGGTCAATTGCTTCTATCATAATGATCTTGATCGCAGCTATTTGGCGAGAAGACAGCGGGTACTTATAATCTCGCAAAATTATTGACATCATGTCTTTGTGTTGAAAATTTTCGATCGGAGGCAGCTCAAATCAACAGCCGTGATATATTCGGAATCGTGTTCTCACTGGACACCGAACTACCTGCTATCAACAGTAAGTTATGTACCATCGGCGGTAACACATTGGTCGTAATCTTGTCTAATTCTGCCCCGCCGTTTGTACCGTCCAGAAATTTCAAAGCTAGGTTTTTTCACCCTGACATATAATACAGCGACCTTGCACACTAATGATCATTCAACTGTTTCTGTTGGGGTTTGTTGGTTTTTTAATTTGCTCCGTGGCCCCGGTAAGATTTTTTCAATACGATACAAAGTTTGAATTTTTTTCAAGGTAAATTTACCGGTAGTATATTCCCAGTTTGTGGGGTAAAGTTTTCTGGAGTGAAAGTTTGAGTTGACGCTGATAGAGTAGACGTCGAGCCCGGCACAGTTGACTGGGACCCGGTCGGTTTGGGGTCGTTTAGTCCAGAAACCTGCAGCAGAGTTCTGTATGATCACCGTTCGGCATTTGGGTGATTTTTTGGTCAAAGTAATGCAGTAACAATGTACGCCAGATTTTTTGTGTTGTTTTTGTCACAACTGTCATGTGTCGTATACGGACGGTTTTCGATTAAAAACGGTAGTAATATCCAGTGCTCGTAAATGCGTGCAAAATTTATTCAGTGACTGTTTACGCAGCACTCGTAAATACGACTAGGTTTACCACTACGTAACAACTGTAAACACCGCATCAATAGTCCATACGAAAATTTTGTGCTGAATCGAGGGAGATAACAATTGCGGTAGAAAAGGTCAGTCCATCATCCGTCAAAGTTGTTGATCGAAAAATCTTCACTGAGCGCCAACTACATGAGTGGCTGTTATAGTTGTACACGTAGTTCTGTGGGCTTTCCGCTCTCACTTGTTACGAGCTATGTTCAAAGTGCGTCAAGCTACGAATATTTTCATGTACTGAGTTACAGACATCGGTGAAGTACCGGGTACATTGATTTTGTTCAAAACCACTGCCTGTTTGTTCCTCGTGTTGTTTTTTGTGTCCCTAACGTCGACTGGCTCTATGTGCGTACAAACATAGCAGTCGGGATTAAGATTTCCTGGATAAATAGATTTATTCCGCCTCTGACGCAAAGATACACACTGTTTTACATGTGCCACTCCTAGGCCCTGGGATCGATTTCCATACCTTTAACCATAGACTACCAGACTTGTGTGTTTATCAGACTCAAGTTACCCTCATTCAAGTGCATGTCTCTAAACACATGCATCCCCTGTGTAGTTTGACTGATTGCACTCCTTGCAACAAACTCTTTGCTTTCAGTAGTCAAACATTTCCTCAGGGTCAGTCAGAAAGACACTTGTACTTTTTCAAATTTGGTGAAAAGATTTATGTTGTTGGAAGTTGTTCACCAAGTTGATTTGAAATTTTGCTTATTGGCTTATGAAATTTGGCTTATTGGTTTATGGCTTTCCATAGTTCTTGCACATGATATTCAAATAATATCAAAATGAATATTATAATAATTTTGAAAATATTTTTGTATATTTGGTAAAGCAATCATTTTTCAGGAACCATTTGCCGTGCTGCTTTGAAATTTGGAATGACAGTTCAGCATGATTGTACTTAAATTTATTCAAATTATGTGGAAATAAGCAAATTTAAATATTTTATTTAGATTTTCCTATTTTGGTAACTTTTACCTCCATCAACTCTGACTACATGGGTATGCATAAGATGGTGATTGAAGAAGCATTTGATATATTAATGTATTTTAAAGAATATTCATAAAAATATTTGCATCAATGCTACAGGTTCTGTAAAAGGGCTGGCGAATATACTATCAGAATTTGCTTGAGTGGTCTGTAGGTCATATGAGTATCACTTGATTGTGTGATCAGAATGGGAGTCAACCAGTGTCACTTATACTAACCTTTATAACTACATGTATTATAAAACAACATGTCATACATTAGAAAAAGTATGGTTGTCTGAATTTGAAACAAAGAAATTTTAGGTACTGTAAAGGTTCTGTAGAATTGTTTCTTGTATGTTAATTTTCTGGACTGGTATTGTACATGTACATGACTGTATAGCTTCATATACCTATGGAATTGGTGTTGCAGTGTGGAGTAATACTCTCACAGTGAATTTGAGGTGTTTCTAGTCACTGCTGGAGGAGTTTCAATATTAGGACTAGTTTGTTCACACTAAAATGACTTTGTGGATTGCTAACACAATGACCATTTGTGATTTAGAATCCAAATAATTAGATTAGATAATCATTAAAAGCTTTATACAGTGTAAAGCAGTGTTAGTTGTGAGGCAACAAAGGTACTACCGGTATTTCATTTCACACACACACACACACACTGTTACAGCCCAGTAAAACAACCACAAATTTTCTATCATAACAAACAGTGGGTTGCAGATTACGTGATAATGTACATTTACCTGCAATCACAGTGAACAAAAATTCACCAGACTTGTAACGTTTCTGATTCTAGTTCCTACAGTATATCAATACAAATGCACTGTACATAACAATTTAACATAAAGACGACCAAGACCAAGGAAGTAACACATGTGTTCATCCTGATTGTAACTCACTAATAACAATCATGAATTCAAATAATAAAATAGAATATGAATATTTTACTGAAAGCAGTGATTGCAAAATCTGAATGGTTCAATGAAATATTCAATCAGTAGCATAGTCACTGATCATCATTGCTATTAAAAAATGATACTCACAGAGTATGAAAGAGTACTTTGATATTGTTTTGAATTGTTCACAAGTTTTGAACCACACTGTTATGTCAATCCTTTCCGTATAGAGAATACTTCATTCCCTGGCCTTGACTGCTTTTAAAAATGATCTTGTTTTAGGTACATGTATAGGCAATTAAATCTACGTTTAGTGCATTCAGAGTACAAATATATAATTCATAGAGGTCATCAGTTGTGACAAATTGCAAGTCATGCTGAGTCCAATTTTCAGGAAACTGCCAGTCATTTCTCATCATACATAGTATGTGCAGTAAAAATGCATACAAAATTCATTAGTAAAATACAGATGCTGATAGCCATGCAGGAGTTTTCATGTATTAATTATTATCACCGATTGAATATAAGCATACAATACAAAGCTCAGGGTCAACTAAACAAAGTGTTGTAAACGTGGACTCTGATTTGAATTATATCATTATGCAAATGTGTAGTCATACAACTGTTATGAAAGAGTGTGATACGATATAAATGTATAGGTTGATACATGAGTATATCCTGTAAATTGAGATACTAACTATGAGTAAATAGTTCAATGTTTTGTCTCAATGACAGTATGATATTGCTGATACTTAATGTATTTTGAGTATAATGAGATAAACAATATCTGTATTTGAAACTTATTGAATACTGTACAAAACGAATTTTTCAATAGTTAAATAATCTGAAAAAATTGCTATATAAGTGTATCATGCATGGCAGAGAGGAAACCTTAGTCAAAGCTTTTATTCATAGTTTTTGTCAGTTAACAAAACCACAAACAGAAGCTAGACCAGATAAACTTTGACATCATTTGGTTAAAGAATTTTGCAAACTTTTAATACCAATGTATACTATACAGGAATAAAAATGCAAATATTTCACAAGATAAATTCTTCTACAAAAGGCTGGTAGGCTGACATTATTTTATAGCTATGGTAAAAGTAGGTTACAGGTTGTATTGGCATCAATTCATGGTAGATAAAATTGTGTTAAGATTTGATCATGGGAATCTAAGCATTTCTAGTAGCAGTTGTTATCTAAGTTGTTTTGTATCGTTGATTATTGTACATACACTGTATTACCATGAAACTTTCAACAAACTGTTCCTTCTGTTGAACATATGAATACAAAATACTGTCACAATCATTTGTAATACAAACAGAATAGTATAGTCGGCAACATGTGCATTGATGGGTTTGATATACATGTAGTAATGGTAGTTACATATAATGAAGAAGACGATGTAGGACAGTTGGTTTTTTGCATTTCATACTCAGGTAGTTACTAATTAATATTTCTTTGGACAAAAGCAATTTGGTTGACTCAAGCAGTTATGCATTAGTAACATAGATCCTAGTTTTGTCAAGGGGTCTATTAGTAAGTAACTTACAAATACTGTACCAGTATTCACAGCATTTCTATACCGGTACACTGGAGCACTATAGTATACCACTCATGTATTCAAGGTAGTACACATGTGTGTCATGGTTACCAGTTTCTCAGTTTCTAAGATTTACTCTTAAAATTTGGTCAGCTGCTCCAAAGTCGTAATCCAATTAACAATACCGGTACCAATCAATCATGTGTAATTGACCATGAATTTAGTAAATATATCCATAGGTAGAGGGTTGAAGTTCCTGGGAGAAGTCAACTAGCCAGCACAGCTATGCATCTAGAAACTCAGCTTTTATTTTTGGATTAAATAGGTCATGATTGCATGGTTTTATGGTTTGTAAATCATATCAACAACCTAATCAAAGAATGGTCAAACTCAATGGCGTTTTGTCCGTATGTTCCTGAACTTATAGCCTATTCTTCAGGAGGAAGGGCTGCAAGAAATCCATTGTACTTATCCGTAGGTTGAAGACAACATTGCTTAAGATACTTCCAAAACTAGACCAAGATTGATCACTAGATTGGCTTTTCATTTATTCTTCGATAAAAGTATTTCTCTATTGGATCAGATCAGTTCATTCATTACACATGCATTTTAAGTATGTAAGGGTAGCTCAAACCCCTAACTGGGACTGCCAACTGGGACTCCCAGTTGGCTTAAAATGCACTCTGGGACCGGTCCCAGTTCACTTCTGGGACCGGTCCCAGTTCACTTCTGGGACCGGTCCCAGTTCGCTTCTGGGACCGGTCCAGAAGCGAACTGGGACTGGTCCCAGTTGGCCTCTGGGACCGGTCCCAGTTGGCTTCCAGGACCAGTCCCAGTTGGCTTCAAAATTAACTCTAGGACCGCGGCCGCGGTCCTAGTTGGCCTCCAGGATCAGTTCCAGTACACTTCAGGGACACATCCAATTTGTAAACTGGAAAACCCAGTTACTGGTACTTAATACTAACAATCTGTTAATGTTTTCATCTTTTTACTCTGCCATAATCGTAGGTATACGCGACATTTAATAGATCCCAACTATTAAAGGCCAAAGTAATTTAATTCTTTGTTTTGTCTGTGTGCACATACTGGGGTTTTTTCTACTGCCAATGATTTGAATAGGATTTACTGAGCTTTCCTGTTTACAAAATTTCACATCTGTGGTATAACTTATGATGATCACGATGAAAGGAAGTTTCTGATGATTTTTGTATAGACACTTATGTTGTTACATGGAAATAATCAAGAAAATATAAGGTGTGTTTTGATTTTCTTGTATGTGTTTTAGTACTGCCTTCCCGCTCATGTTTTGAAACATTTGAGTGGGTGCGCTAAACAAAGAATTTGATTACTTTGGCCTTACTGCGATGTACTCATTCTTAGAACTAGTAATTAGTCCTGTGCTATGGTGTGTGTTGAAATCTTACTGCACGGATCACGTTGATAGAGAGACTGTGTACTGAATCAGATGAAAAAGGAGATGAAAATACCTGTGCAAGACTAGCAATTAACTCATCAAGGCTTTCATTACATTAAAACAGCAAGCAAAACCTTTAACGAAAACCCGCTGTGTTTTAATAGAATTGCAATTCACTTGCAGTATATGACTGATATCTTAATTTGGACCTAGTTATATTTCTGAACAGATAGACACAAATAGGAGAGGGGCAACCATTAGTGCATGCATGTGCTGTTACAGCAGAATCATTTCATTGTTATGCGAGGAAAAAATAGACATCAATGAGGTGATAATAGTCCCATTACATTTTAAGACAAAGGGTTTTGAATATACAAGTCAACAACATGCACTGCTTCAAAACTTCATTGACAGCTAGTAGCTATATGTAGTATATGCTGTCTCAGTGGTTTCTATTTCAGTCTGTATGTCTGTCATAGCTCTATGGAGCTACGAGTCCCAGAATTGAAATGAGACCTGACTGTCCTTGAATGAAACTGGGAGATGTTAGCTTTCCCACACAAAAACATACATAATTTTCACAACAGTACAGAGAATATGAATAAAACAAGTGCATACAATTGCTACAAAAGGCATATAGTGGGATGGGAAACTTCTTTCCCATTAATATTATGGTTTCGTCATTACAGCATGGAGGTACCTTACCGCCATGGTACAGTTCATTTGATACAAGTGTGTTTCCCCGCAATCATAATGGTCCCAGTTACGTCGAGCAAGTACGCTTCTGGGACTGTCCCAGTTCGCTTCTGGACCAGTCCTAGAGGCCAACTGGGACCGGTCCCAGTTCGCTTCTGGGACCGGTCCCAGAAGTGAACTGGGACCGGTCCCAGAGTGCATTTAAGCCAACTGGGAGTCCCAGTTGGCGGTCCCAGTTGGGGGTTTGAGCTACCCTTACATATCTTCCTTATGTTTATGACAAGGTTTATACACGTAGGAAGGCCTAGTCTTCTTTGGACATCATCATAGCATACATATAGTCGGAATACATGGGTAGTTGTACGGTACATGTACTGTGTGTGCCTGATGCATGATGTATGCGTGTACCGGTATATACACTGTACATATGCAACCAATGTGCAGACACTCATGTTTCACTCAAATATGTTGATTCATGTCACACTAGAATACTTCATAGCAATCAGGAATAAATTCATATCTTTACTGAGAGCTAGTGTTACATAACATGATACAGCATATGTAATTGAGAAAATGTATCTCTGAAAGTGAACTGTACAGATGAGTTCCTAACCTCCAAGTGTATGGTATAATGTGGTATGATTATCTTGTGTTGACTGCTGGGTGTGTATAAGATTGCATTTTTATTATTTATATTATATAACGCAGCATCCAATGTTTTCATATACGTATACTAAAAAAATTGTATTTGTCAGTAGTGTCATGCACGCCATGCATCCGGTGTACAATGTACTGAAACATACACTCAGGCATACATGAAATCCTTGTATTTTGTGAATAACCTTATATCATAAGCATTGAGGGTATATACATTTAGCATGCAATACTAGATAACATCATTACCAACATGTACATTCATGTCAATATTTGACACTGTAAATAGCCTAGGTTTCATTTCTTGTTGATACTGAACATGTACAATGTGTACACAAACATTATACAGGAGAGAAATGCCCCATGTGAAATGTTCTAATCCTAACAAACATGCGCTAAAATGCTTTAATAATGGACTTTTCTTTTCTCGCTTGAAAACATGGCATGGGCACACATGTATATGTACAGATGTGTATGCATACAGTATGTATGGTACTTTTATTGCCATTAACCTTGTTAAGGTCAAGTCATTGAAAAATCTTAAAAGTCAGGCTGGGTACCCAGCAGATTATGGTGCTTCACACAACTTTAATCTTTTACCTTTCTCTATTGGGTCATATCATATACATGTAAGTTGGCCATGTTTTCAAGCGAGAAAAGTCCATTATTAAAAGCATTTTAGTGCACGTTTGTTAGGATTAGAACATTTCACATGGGGCATACCCTGTACATGTAATACACTGTACACTGATTAGTAAATACATGTAATACTCTGTATTAGATTCAGCAGACTTGAGTCTTTACAGCAACAGATGAAACTGGTAAGAAAAGGTTTCAGTTATCCTGCAATGTAAGCTTGCAGAAAGTTGAAATATGAAGACTTGAACTTGATATGTACTCAATCTCTGTGTACATAAATTGCAGGGATTTCTTTCTATCAATGCAGAAAATTCAATAATAATGTACTACTCTGATGACCGTTAAGTGTCCTTTTGTTGTCTATATATTGTTCAGAAGCAATAAATATTTAAATGAGGAATCTGGTTGATTGAAGTTATTTTCTGACTTATAATTGCAGTATCTCTTCATAAAGTGGAGTACAATGGAACATGTATGTACACGGTAGAAAGACATGTATTTTGTTGTACTCCAAATTAACGGGGTATAAAAACTGCAGTTCTAAAACATCCAAACCAAATTCATGTTCAATCAGTTCTGTTATGCGACAGTAGGGGTCTGTACATTAACTCAATGTGATATTTAGATTATTTGGCAATGACTTGTACATTACATAGATATGTATCTTTGATAACAGTTACATGATGGACCTAGTAGGTTTGTGAGCTAAATGTTCATTGATGATGTCAAAAAACTAGAATAACGAAATTTTCAACCATATACACCAGGACAGCACAATGTACAGTACTTGAATACAAAAACTAAATTACTTTGTTTATCTGTTACAATTGCAAACGAGTTTGCTAATAACATATACATGTATCTAGACTAATGTATCCTTTCACTTTGCAAAATGACTTCTGTAATAGTAGTGTAGTGAGTACAGTATTTTTTGAGCCTTCATGTACAGTACATGTACATTTCAAGAATGTAAACTGTAAAGTTATTTGATTCCTTTTATTCATTCATTAGTGAGCAGATTAGTCTGTATATTATGGGCTGTGCTCACCTCATGGTATGATGACTGATTTCTTTTGATACGGAACAATACATGTAATCTGGCTCATACACACAACATGCAAAAGTGCTATTGATGTTCTATGCATATGTCTAAAGTATGGCGGGAGTGTGTAAATCACATAAAAATTAATCTTTGAAGTCGTGACTCCTCAAAGGCACAAAAAATCATTGTACTTCTTGCAAATATTTTTCTTAAACTTTAAATTTTGTACAATTACAGTGATCAATGATTCTACATACCATAGTTCCCTGTTCTGATTTCAGCTTTTGTCATAAGAACTGAATACAGTAAATAATTTTGTGACAGATTCATTGAATATTAGTTTTAATATTACCTCTGAAACATTATAGATGATACACTGTACTTGACGTTACTGCTGATACACACTGCTACAATCTGAAGATGAGGAGAAAGTAATTTTTCACTCAATCAATTACTCAGACTTTGTTAGCTCCGCTGTCAGAGACGCGGAGCTTATCCGATAGGCTGATTGTCCGTCGTCGTCCGTCCGTCAACAATGGTCTTCTTCTCTGAAACCGCAAGTCAGAATTCTTTGAAATTTGGTATGGAGGTTCATAGGAGTGACCTCACTCAAGTTTGTTCAAATTGTGGTGAATTTTGCATAATTGTATTTTTGGGGCAATTTTTCCTGTTTTTGGTAAAAAAATCATCTTCTCTGAAAGCGCATGTCGGATTGATTTAAAACTTGGTATTGAGGTTCCTAGGGGTGAATTATCAGATTTGTTCAAATTGTGGTGAAATTTGCAGAATTTTTTTTGGCAAATTTTGCTGTTTTTTGGTCAAAAAATTATAGTTTCTAAATTTCTTATATAGGCCTAAATGCTTTCAGTTTTATTATATGCAGCTTTCTATTTGACCTTAATTTTGTTCATTGAAATTATGGTAACATTTATATTGTATGAATTTTCGTGCACATATTGCTATAAAAATGCGTTTGCATCGGCCGCACAGCTATGTCGACTCAAGGGCATGCAGGTCATCTAAGTGCGCCATTAGCGGTCCAGCCAAGCCCATGCGGCTTCTATGACATCAATATTAGCTTATTCAAATCATTTTTCACCATTCTTCGCTTCTATGTCAACAACAAACCTAATACGCTGATAATTACTGCCAAATTTACATATTTACTACGTTTTGCTATTATTACAATAATTTAAACAAAATCATTTTTGCCCAGTTCAAGTTCAATATCTCAAACACTTTTGTCATTTTTTCCCTCATTGTCATCCACTTAACTATCACAGCGGAGCTATATCGGCCGCTAGGCCGCTTGTTAATTTTTTTAAGGAATGAAACATTATTTTACAGTTTTGCAAGTTTTCAAATGTAATCAAAAATATTCCATGAAAAGATAAAGACTCTAATTTTATGTGATGTTGAAGCATACTAACCATGGTTAGCCCATACATTTACAAAATGCCTTGCATAATTCTTAAATATGTTATCAATAGATGAAAACAATCAAAGTTGTGAGATAACATTTCTCATTGTGTTTGGCTAATGGGGATATTAGCAATGCCCACATGGGCTCCTGTGGGCATAGATTTGTGTGCATGTGCGTGTTGGTATGTGTGTTGGTTTGTGTGTTTGTGGTTACCAGTTTGTTCCATTGATGTGTTCAAAGTGGGTGCTGTCTTCCTCATGCTATTTCAGCCACAGCTCTTTGGTCCAAGCCTGATGATATGATGAGATTTTAGAAAATAAGGCTGCAATAATTATGAAGATATTGGTATTTTAATGCATATCTTTTGTTTGGATTGAAGAGGAGGACTATTTGTATAACCAGGGTTCTTGGATGAATATATGGATAGTGAATGAAACAAAATAGAAGTAAACCATGGCGTGACATTGATAGTCTGCAAGTCCATTCATTTAGATTTTTTTGTCTCATTATTCTAGCCATTGTTGTATCATTTTGCATTTGTCCAAGTGACTTTGTTCCATCGTGTGTTTTTTTGTCAAATGACTAGGACTTCACAGCGTGTTGTAATTAAAGAATGATACTGTATGACCTACACAAGTAGAAATAACTCATGCCTGAGTGGATCAGTTCATTTTGCCTGTGGGTATGTTTTTGAGAATTTGCAAAATTAATCAGTATACTTATGACATCATTTGTTGAACAGAGTAAGAGTTTTGAGAATGTTCCAGTCATTGCTCCGTTTGAGAACGGTAGCAAGTGCTGGTAGGTGCAGGGAAGATTTGAAATGGAAGGTTGTTTGTGTTTAGGTTGGAATATTTCACTTTCCATGATGGTGATGATAGAATTCATGTTTGAAAATAATGTTCATATTTGTAACTTTATGCATAAAGTCCATATTATTCATATGAGTGCAATGTAATATGTCATACATTGATTGAAATTTTAATATATTGCAGCTTTGAATTGTTATCCTATGCATGTTTAAATAATGAACCGTGGCATCTGTATACACAGTATTCATACAGTAGACTGATTGACAGTTATGAATTTGTACCAAGTTTCAGAATTTTTCAAGCAGCCAGAATGGAAATAGAAGATTCTTAGCCATGCAGTTCATGTTAAAAAACCATTCAGTGTTAACTCTGTCACATACACATTCCAGTATACATAGAAATATAAAGGTATGTGGCACACATTGTATATTATTGCCTGAATACATGGGTTTATAGATTTATATGCCTGAAAACAGGTGACAATTTGCCTGACACCAGGAAGGCAAATCGTTTCCTGCTGTGAGGGCATATTAAACCATGTATTCAGGCAACAATATTTGTATAACCTGCCTCTTCACAGTAAATGCTATATAATATTTAGTTACATGCAGGGCATTCTCAAACAATTTTACCATTATCGACAAGCATCAAACAGATTTTAACGAAAGTCAAAATAGCAGTGTGTGCATGGATATTTTACATTTACAGTAGCGTTAAGCGTCTAACTTAATACTGAAGGGCTTCACTGGACGGGTAACTATAGAAACCGGTCAGTACATCATTCACATGGCCCGCTGACTCCCCAGATGTTCCTATTCAAATCAATGCACTGATTTGGACTCACATTGAGGCATGTAATAATACACATACACAGTACATGTAAACATACTGTACCTGAGAAAGTTCATTGTCAGTGAAGTATACAAGTATACCATTTCCCCTTTCTTAACAAGATCAAATATTTTCAAAGTGCTTTGTTACGTTCTGCATGTTCCTAAAAATGTTTTGTTCATGGTATGTATGACACACTGTGTTACATTTTGAATGTTAGTACATGTAAGGTTATCAGTATATTTTGCAGACCTTAAAGTAGCGTATTAAAACCGTATACCAGTAGAACACACATATGTACAATCAATTTAAGATAACCTTGCCACATAAACAAAGCAATTAAATTTACTGCAATTTATATACTAGTATTAGTCAGATGTTCATGACACCATGGCAAGGTTGGTGCAATATTGAAGTAAACCTTTTAATGACCTTTCTCTTTATAAATTTGATAGAGTAACCTTCCATCTTGATGACGCTCATCTCCCAACATTCATACTGGTATGCATTGAGCATACATACCAAGTATATGTAGTTTGCATGGTGTCATTTAGTTTTACAGTTTGTGAGGAAAGTCCAGATTTAAAATCATTGAATCCCAATATTGTATTTATGACATATATGTACATAGAATATTATACATCTAAAGTAAAAACACAAAATTTGGGAATATGATGATTTGTAGAAGATAATTGAAAACGTATGAAAAGTTGTAGTTGATGTGTGGTATTAAGTTATATGGAAAAATTGTTGTCACAACCAAATCAAAAGAAAAAAGTCCTAAATAATATCTGAAGAATGTAGAATTGAAAAGATGACCTAGTTATATGTAGGAAGTGTATAGCAAGACGGTGTTATTCATTTAGCATATACTGAATCACACATTCTCAGACTGAATGACACTGAACCTGATGACATGAAACAGATTAAAAAGACTGTGACCAAGGATTCCAAATGTAATAAGTTGATGTAGCAGTTTTCTACTTGCATCTTCACAAGCATTTTCCATTATGAAAGTTATGGCAATGACAATAGCCGTATGGCCAGGTACATATGGCTGTAGATTTGAAGGTAAATGTATTGCCAACAATTTGATGACTATTGACAATGTTGTTGGTGTATGAAAGATGGGGTTGCATTGCCAAGTAGGTAAAATACACACAAGTCAATACACTACCAAAAACAGTACACTGCAAGTTGATCATTTATGTACAGTGCACATAGATTTTATAAATGTCAACGTTCACTGCATTTACATGTGTGCAGAAAAGTTTTTAATACTGCCAATTAACTTAGGTAAAACTGTTTATGGTACCACTATTTGGAGTGGTATTCATACATAGGCTTCTGTGCTCTCGCTGTCGCTCGTAACTTTCGTAAATTACGAACAAAAATGAAAATTTACGAAAAAAAATGAATGCCCGATCGGCCATTTACGAACGATTTTGTTATTTTTGAAGCCTGATTTTCGGTCAAGATTGTGAATTCCGGGGAAATACTGTCATATCTCGTCTTTCAAAACCTACGCTGCCCCTATCATCGGCGCATCGACACATGGTGATAGCTGGCTTTGGACTTTGACCTGTGATAACATGAGCATGCGCGAAAAGGTTTCAAGATCCCCGGGTCGTGTACTCTCATAGTGGTGTGTCATGCATTAGCACCCCATTACGGTAGTTTCGAGACACCCAAACACTCACATGCTGTCAACTTTCCGAATGGACTGTTGAAGCGGATCGAGGGAAGCGGGCAGTTACAAATACTTTGGATTGATAGTATCCAGTTGGGAAAGAAAGTTGGGCATAAAAACGGCAACTGATATGAAAAAAATACGAAACAATGAAACCGCCGAGCTAGAAGAGATCAAGAACAGTCAGCCTGAAAGACAGTCGAACTACAGCAGAACTGCAGTCCGGACCGCGCATGGTTGAACATGTACTGCAAAGTGTTTTTCTGTGCATGGAGGTGGAAGCGAGCCGGAAATCTTAGATGTCATAGATTTGTCATTTGACGATCTGCAAATTGAATTTTTCAGTCAGCTTGCCAATTTTAATAGGTTTGCTTCAAAATATTTTACAAAAACTGTCTCAGCAAATGTTATGAATACTGATAGTTTTCTATGATCCAGAGAAAATGCTGTGCACAGTCCCATGACCAAAAAGTTTATCCAGACAAAAAAAATAAATGACGATCATCTGCAGCGTTTTAAAAGTGTAACTGTCTCTAAAAAAACATTAGCAGGATCACCAGTCTCAGTTTGCGTACTTAAGTTTGATTGAGATGAGACAAAATTTGTGCGAAACCACAGACTGCCAGATGTTCTGATCAGTGGTTGTTTAAAAAGAATTTTAGAGATGAACATGGCATAATGACTGCAGCTATAGTGGCACCACCTAGTACCTATGGATGACGTGCATACTTTCAAAGTAACAGAGCTTTCCAAATATGAAAAACAGGGGACAGATTTTCTAGCATCTAAAACTTGTGCAAACACTGATAATATTTGATAATATTAATGACCGCTTCATAAATTAATATATATAATCATCAACCACTGAGTACACACACAAAGGGAGTTATGATTTGTGTCACAATATACTTGAACATGTTATGTTGTGTAATAAAGATAGAGTAATTGAATAACATTCATTGGCCGTTGACCAAAATTACACACTTTATTGAGCTGCGAGACAAGGAAGAAATTTCAATGTTACAAGCATTCATGACCCATGATGTACTGTGTTATTCAATAAATCTTTTGAAAATGCGTATCAAAATATGAGTGTTCATTGTCAAAAAAACTAAAAAGGGATTTTTCATTTTCTTTTGTCTATAATGAAATCATTCATCATTTCTATCCCCTTAAAATCATCTATTGAGTACCAGAAGTGCTTGTTGAAAGTTGGTGGGTTCAGAATAACATAATTTCTGCTTACTAATATTTTTTGAACCCAATTCGTAAATTTACTAACAATTTTGAAAGGCCAGGGAGAGCACAGGGCTTGCTCCTCTCACACTCATGTAAAACCCATAGATTTACAGTGACCTGTCATACTTCATCCTGTAAATGTTTGCTGTGTAGACCATGGCTGGCAAGCAAACCATGGATACATGAAATTTGAAAATATGTTTAAGTGTTATCTTAGTTTGAATTGAACTAATAAATGAAATTCATTCGTACAGAACAATTTTGCTTGAAAACTGTCATTTTCATATTTTAATAAGACTTCGTAGAATAAACATAGCTTTTGATACTTTCATCAAGATGCTTCCCACATGTATTTGTATAATAACAGTGGTAGGTTATAGAGAGTCTCCTTATTATAGTCTCCTTGTTTCCTTGGAGGCAAGGCATTCTGATAGGATATTTCAGACTGCTTGATCATGTATAGTACACTCAATAATCTGCCACTTGATATTCATACAGTGATATGCCCTCTTCTTATCTCATGATAAAAATATTCTCAGACGGAATTTAATATTATTTTTGAAATGATGTCAGATTTTAGATGGTAGAGATTGACATGAGTGCATGTTTGTAATCAAACAAAGGTGAAAGTTGACCAGCTACTGTCAGTGAAATATAATACTGTCAATGTTAATACATGTACATAAAATGCCCTTTCTATAATCTGAGGAATGGATACAGATACTGTACATGTATCTACACACACTTGCTTGTTACCTATTCTCAGCCGAACTCTTCTTGGTCTGGTCCAGCCAAATACATCAACTGCACTCAAACCTGTCTTAGTTGTCACCCTTACAGAGTGATCACCTATTTATAATGACCACCCAATCTTGTGTTAAAGTCAGTGGCGACATGTATTTGCTACACTTTGGTACAAAACCTATGTATATTGGTCAATATAGCTGACTTTAATACAAAACCTATGTATAATGGTCAATATAGCTGACTTTGGTACAAAACCTATGTATAATGGTCAATATAGCTGACTTTGGTACAAAACCTATGTATAATGGTCAATATAGCTGACTTTGGTACAAAACCTATGTATAATGGTCAATATAGCTGACTTTGGTACAAAACCTATGTATAATGGTCAATATAGCTGACTTTGGTACAAAACCTATGTATAATGGTCAATATAGCTGACTTTGGTACAAAACCTATGTATAATGGTCAATATAGCTGACTTTGGTACAAAACCTATGTATAATGGTCAATATAGCTGACTTTGGTACAAAACCTATGTATAATGGTCAATATAGCTGACTTTGGTACAAAACCTATGTATAATGGTCAATATAGCTGACTTTGGTACAAAACCTATGTATAATGGTCAATATAGCTGACTTTGGTACAAAACCTATGTATAATGGTCAATATAGCTGACTTTGGTACAAAACCTATGTATAATGGTCAATATAGCTGACTTTGGTACAAAACCTATGTATAATGGTCAATATAGCTGACTTTGGTACAAAACCTATGTATAATGGTCAATATAGCTGACTTTGGTACAAAACCTATGTATAATGGTCAATATAGCTGACTTTGGTACAAAACCTATGTATAATGGTCAATATAGCTGACTTTGGTACAAAACCTATGTATAATGGTCAATATAGCTGACTTTGGTACAAAACCTATGTATAATGGTCAATATAGCTGACTTTGGTACAAACCTATGTATAATGGTCAATATAGCTGACTTTGGTACAAAACCTATGTATAATGGTCAATATAGCTGACTTTGGTACAAAACCTATGTATAATGGTCAATATAGCTGACTTTGGTACAAAACCTATGTATAATGGTCAATATAGCTGCACTTTGGTACAAAACCTATGTATATTGGTCAATATAGCTGACTTTAATGACCTCAATCACAATGTTTTCAGAAATAAAATGCATTTATTATGATTTAAAAGAGTTTCATGATATTGGGTTTTGCACTTTATTATTACTGTATCCTTTCCTAAGTTCACCATTCAGCACACCATGTAAAGTAAGGCTACACCCACCCTCTATAGAAAGGCCATCTCCATGTAGTGGACACTTTTCTCAGTCGCCAGTGTGACCACTCAGTGTAGTACACTGAGTATAGTACACTCTATTCCTTGAAGAATAATTTGTTAGCATTATATACAGTTTACAAAACACATCACCCTGTGGTGGCATGCACATTCATATAATACTCATTACAACCATTTTCAGTAATAGAGCGCAAAGCCACTGCAGTGAACTGCAATAAAACTGTTCACACTAATAAGTTTCAGCTGTAGCCAGCTGGCAAAGTCGACAACATTGTATGTCCCATACAGACAGTTTTGTCTGGGGAAGTTGAAATATAAAAGATTTGTACATGGACCAGTGCATGGTAATGTTACATTGTATCTTAATCTTGAACACAGGGTGCCAATCGCAAACTCTCATTTACAACTCAAGCCTCAGACAGAGCTTGTTTAGCCTTTGTACAAACAGACTTTTTGGTCTTTATCAAGTAGCCTCGTTCAACACCAAAGTGGCCACGGCTACAGCTGAAACTAATTAGTGTAAGCAGTTTTATTGCAGTTCACTGCAGTGGCTTCGCGCTCCATTACTGAAAATGGTTGTAACTGTGAAACTCACAAGATGTAAAATCTACAACCAAGAAAGCTTGTAAAGGAAAATTGAAATCCCATGTGTCTAGCAGAACATACAGTTTGGTGTTCCCTAGAAGTGTCAGAGAGCAGAATATCAGTGTTGGATTTTGCTACTGTATAAACATACTTGATTGATTGATTGACTGATTTACTGATTGATTGATTGATGCATGTGTTGATGATAAAGTGCTATAACTTGTGGAAAGGCATCTACATGTTGTTAAACTGAATCATGTATAATGATTAATAATATTACATTTACATTATGCATTTCTTGTTGCCATGGTTGTTACAGCTGTGTGGGATGTTTTGCATGTATCTTCCCAATAAGACTGGGGATTTTTTTTCAAACAACACAATGTTTTTCTTTGTCATTTCTGCTAATGGAATGAAGTTAGTTAAAGACACATTAGTAAATGATCAACCATCATTATCAACTTACGACTATACTTACAGTATAGGTTGGTAGCAGTGCTGTGCATTAGGATGAACATTTATATGATTTGAATCATTGATAATGATTACACTGAGGTGTCACAAGCTTTTTACTTCATTGACATTTCTTGTTACCAAGATCACACTGGTATACAGGCAACATATGTGTATTTAATGTGACTGCCCTGGAATGAAGTTATGTACATAACTTAAGGGAAAACTTAACATTCACATGTCTCCAATGCAATGTGTGTATCAATGTGTATGAGTTGGTGTACATGTAGATTCAGACATGCCTTTACAGATGACACATTGTGTTTTACATCTTCTAATGTCACTGCCAAATCAGTTGACTCATTTATTTCACCTTAATTAATATCATATTTGTTATTCACATCTATTGACACAGGTATATGCCGCTGGCTGTGACATTGTAATATTAGCAAGTAATTTCCAAAGAGTACAAATCATACCAGGAGCCACCCATGGCAACATTCAAGTGGGCTGTATTGACTGTTCAACTGAAAATGGAAAGGTAAAAAGTAACTTTTACTTGACAATTACTGCACCAATCACAGACAAGAAGTGTTACAATCCAAACAGATATCAACAGCTCCCATAAACTCTTGATCCAGCAGGGACTATGTTATTTGTGATGACTTGTTTTGCATGTTTGCTCTGCTACATACCAGTTTATCAAATTCTAGATTATGATTAGTTACCATGGTAAGACACAAAGCTTCACCTTGTGGACCAGATGTTTGAACTGTATGAACTTTGGTAGTGTGAAATGACAGTATTAAATACTCACTCAAATTACACATTGCATGTATTTGAAAAATGTTTAAAATATGATCAAATGTTTACAAATTACACATTGCATGTATTTGGAAACTGTTTAAAATGTAATCAACTGTTTACATTTTATTGAAAATCCAATATGTACATTGACATCAATAAGGAAAGAGTTAGTCATTATTTTGGGAATGGATTGACTGTGCTGATTTGCATGGATACTCCATAATTACCATTTGCAGTCCAGAAGTGAACTCAAGGGATTCCCAATAAATTTGATTGATTTGTTATTGTATTTGTAATTCATTGATTTCCTTTCTTAGCAATAACGTACAACCATCACCTTAGCAGACACTTTATTGCTGTTCCATCAAAATATACATGTTTGCCTTTCTTCCTTTCAGATTGCAGCTTCCTATGCAAACCAAGTGTACATATTTGAACCCACTCCATTGTTAAACCAACAAAACCCTCATGTAAGTAAACATCAAACTGTAATTTACACTCTATGTTCACCATAGTTTCATTCCACTCAATAAAAAACCAAGACTCTAATAATCATTGAAAAATGAGAAGCAAGCATTTTGATATCATGTTTTTGTCAAGGCCGTCTACTTTATTTGACAGTTTCTGATTTCTTCATTTGGACAGTTTCCATATCATTAACCATCTTCGTCAAATATGAGCTTGTTGGAAAAATGGGGGACCTTCATAAACATAGTGCATAGAAATATGAATTTATGATCTGATGTTGTGATTGCTTCAGTAGCTGTTTTAAACTGTCAACAGAGAACACTTTGTAAAATGAATTGATATCAAGGCTGATAGAATGTCAAGTGAAAACGACAGAATACATAGATAAATGTGTTTACAGAAGTCAAAATAATTTATCTATCAAGTAACATGTTACAGAAGATGTGAAAATCAACTTCTATCAAAAAACCTTTCAGTCTATGACAATGTGAAGTTCATGCATGGCTTAGGTCCAGCAAAACAACAGCAGATAACACTATTCAGTCATAATTACCATTCATAAATCAGTAATGTACCAAAAATGATGATTTAAACATGCATTATCTGTGATTGATAAACCAAGCATGCAAAAAAAAGTGTGTCTATGGCATCTGTGAACTCAGGCTGATTTTGACATTCTTAGAGTTCAAAAGTTTGCAGCCTCTGGTAAAGTTTGATGTACATGTATTCACACTTGAATAATTGAATGAAACTATCAAAGAATAGATGGTCAGAAAGTGACAGAAAATGATCCGTCTCCTGATAGTATGTCAGTAGAAAAGAGTTTGTGTGATATCACTTGACTCTTGTTGACATTCTCCAGACTTACAGCCCTGATTTCACATGATCTTGCTCAACTTTTGAAACTTTGTCATATTTTAACGTATTGTAATGAGGTCATAAACAGTCTTTTGGGGTATAAGACCTAAGTGGAAAGTTATCTTTGTTCAATTATTATGTCCCACCAAATAATCTGATTTTCCCCTAAAGGTTTTATACCAAATATCCTCATTTGCTGTTTTTAACCTCTAAATATATAACATGCATGCATAAAAATAAATGTGGTTTACCAAAATACACTTCAGTCACTAATTTTGCATACACATACATTTATGCAAGCACAGATGAAATTGTTCTGTTAATTTTAAATATAAAGCCCTAACTGTCTTATTTCTTACATTGATCTACACCCTTGCATTCAATAACTAACTGAACTTACATAGTAAACATATAAAATTGTTCTAGCAAATATTTACAACCTTAAAATGTGGTATGTGATATGTAGAATTTTGTAAGTCCTTGGGTAGCTTGCATGACAAGAATGCACTTTGTACTAAAGAGATATTTGTTTGTTCAACATGTATCTGCAGCTGATCTCATTGAATTCAAATGAAAATACTGGTATGTGTACAAATATAGATGTACTGTCAGTAAGAACAACAACAGTTCCCTTTCAAAATAGATCTCTAGTTGTGCATTTTTAATCTATTTTATTTTTGTTACCATAGAAACTTGACTTTCAATGGTACCAGACTGGCTGCTTCAAGATTGAATCCCTAGTGTACAATTTGTCATGGAATCAAGACGGTGAGTTGAACAGTAAAATTGTATCTTATATAAGTCATTGTAGTTTGTGGTAAAGTAGCTGTATCATGGTGAAATGTTTTTTTGCTCTCCGGAGTCATAGGTCTTAGGTAGTCATATGGCTCAGACAGCTGTTGTAAGGCCAGGAAAGAAAAACATTTTGAAATGTGAAATTAGAGCAGCAGTGTAGCTTTAAGTTGAGAATGTGACAAGTCAAATAAAGGTGTGTCTGGATTGATATAAAAGGTCATTTGTAAAATGAGAACTTTTGATTTTATAATATGTGTGTCAACAAGATGACGAGATTTGATTGCCATGAGATAATGTTCTGTGTTTACTCATGTTCCATACAATCAATTTTGCTGATTTTTATAAATTCACCAAATGTCAAAATTCAAATGATATCTGTAGACAAATTCACCAGAAGTATGTGTTGATGTGATAAATCAATCTGTGCAAGAAAAGGAATCAACATTTGAATTTCAATCATTAGATTAAGCATCATACATCCAATGCCTACCTGTAATCTGAATATCAGTTTTGACATTTGAAAAATCAAAAATTATATATAATATTAATCCATTGTTTTATTTAAGAATGTCTTTGATGAAAATGTGAAAAATTTTTAAGTAGATTCCTAATTACACAGTGAAAGATTAACAGGTTTAAAAAAATGTGGTAGGTTGAATGTTCTTACAGAATGTTTGTCCCAGAAAAAATACATATTTTTCACATTGTTAATGCGGATTGAAAATAGGCAACGATTACTCTATTTTATTTTAATGGTCTGATGTTTCTAACACTCTTCTGCAATATAGTAATTCGAGACAGTAGAATTCATTTCCTGACTAAACATACCATACCATACTTCGATGAAGCAATCACTCTGAAACCAGTGCAGATGTCTGTTCCACAATCTCTGTGGACAGCCGCATGTAAATAATGAACCCAAAATGTGAATGACTTGTATTCCTCAGTGTCTGCAAGATTTTGATGATATCTTAGGGGCTGTTTTGCGAATAATATATGAAGAAATTGTGGTTTGAAATTTTCTTGAAATGTTAAAGCAGTAGAATCTGATTCTAGCCATTAGCAAATGAAAATAATCTCTGTTCAATGGGTCAATTTTATTAACGTCTTGACAAGAAAACCGTATTTAGAACTGTTTGACTAAAAAATCTCCAACAGTATGAAGCCATACAACAAATTTTTGTCTGTGATATTTAAGATTAATTGATGTATTGATATCAAAGTGACAACCATACTGAGTCAATGTTATCGATCATTAATGAAGTTAGTCAACGTTTGGTCCATCTGATCTTGTAGAACAAAATGTAATTTATTTAGATTGTGAAATACCATGTGACCATGCTCATGTAATATTAAAGACTGACATTCATCATTATTGTTACTTTAGCGATAACAATGTACTTGTTCTAGACATCACATGTAAGAGATAGAGCCCTGCAGGGATCTGTGCTGCATGACTAGCTTGTCTTTTTCCTCTTTACGTACTGCCCTGATTACATGCAAATGTCACAATAATTCAGAAAGTCTGCTGAAACTGATACTTCCCAGCAATTTTTTATCTACAGCAATTCAAACTACTGGTATGCATGTACTCAAACTGTCAGATTGCAGTCATACATCATTCTTATGCACAAGTCATATGAAGAAACAATGAGTGTCTCAGTCAAAATTTGGTTTCATGATTGCAACGCAATTATCTTTATAATAAGGACTGTGATTTAGAGTGATGCCATTTCAAGTTACAAATAAAAAGTATATTACAGTGACAATCACTGACTGTGAGGGACAGTCAGTGACTATGAGGGACACAGTACTCAACAGTCAGTGACTATGAGGGACAACAGTACCCCAACAGTCAGTGACTATGAGGGACACAGTACTCAACAGTCAGTGACTATGAGGGACAACAGTACCCCAACAGTGAGAAGCCACTTGAACTAACAAGCACTATGCAAGAGAACCGACACCACTGACATTTTACATTATAGCTTGTACATGAGCAAGAATCCTATATGCTTGCTAGTGATAAAAATCTCAATGAAATATTTCAGTTGTCAAAGATACTAATAATACAGTATAAGAAGAATGTCAAGTGAATGACAAAATCGGTAAAAAAATTGTGTAGCAGTGTAAGAGAGAAAATAGGCAACGGCAAAAATAAACGACAAATACATGTATGCTTTTCTGCAGTAACGGTGAGCATGTACATGTAGATATACACATGTCAATCAGTGGAACATGATTGGTACCCTCTTCTTTGCATCAAATTCAAAGCAACAACAGACAGACATTTCATGACAATCAAAGGAGCGTGTAGAGATGTGATCATTATCCAGAGAAGATAGAGACAAACCCGAACACCAAGATGACATTGACATCACTAGACAAGGCATGCTAATGGCTCAGAGTGGAAGCTTCAATAATAACCACACAATCATGCAACACTGACAAAGTTTGTGTGACTTTCTGGCAACAGTGTTCCATGTTGCATTTGTGCAGCTCTGAAGCATATCAAGTTGTTAAATTATACCATTTTGTATGTAATGATGTTTGTTACATAGATTTTTATCAATGTACACAATGAGTAATATTGTAAATGAACAGTAATCTATTCAGCTAATGATTTTGTTGTACAGTTCAACTTGTGTCATTGCCAATTGAAATGGGTTTGTTGAATGTACAGCAAATAATAATGGTCTAATACAAGTATTTAATTTCTAATAATTTAGGACAACCTTTTTACTTCTAGGAAACTTCATTTTACAGTGATTTATTTTTCAGCAAGTTTGAATACTTTTGTAAATGCACAAGTTTAGAATCATAGCCTTGGAAAGTGTCATAGTATTACCATATATCATCAAAGAATAGATGTGGCTCATAGAGTTAGATCTAGATCTCAGGATTTCAAATATGAACTTTGAAGAAAATACTCACATTCCTTCAATTTTGTTATAGAGGATACATGTATAACATGAAATGGAATGGATACCTTTGCAAATAGATTTAATAGTTAAATTACGAATGTCACAGGGTGATGGGCTGTGATAATGTAATGGCATGGAGTGTTGTCTAAATGCCAGTGAAACAAATTGACTTTATGATGTATTTATCTGTCTGTCTTTCTCTGACAAAAGAGTAAAGTAATGTTTAGTTTTTGTTTTTTTATTTGTTTACAGGGAGCAGGCTATTGACAGGTAGTGATTCAATCCAACTGTGGGAAAACAGTCAGACAGAGAATAATTGTACAGATGAAATAACAGAGCAGGACAGAGGCAATGCTGATGATCACGACTGTTGGGAATGCATCTGGCAATGCAAGTAGGTTAACTAATACTTTTTAAGTCTTTCAAGTTTTTCATTTGAAATTGAGAGCAAAAAAATTTATGGTGTCATCTGTGTGCCTCATAAAGTAATATTTATCAAGGTGCTCCAAAGCACCCAAAGGATACACTGTTTGATTGCTTCTTGATTTCTGAATGTGATTGGTTATTGATCACACATCGTATTGCTGGTTGTCAACAAGCCATCAAAAATACAAATTTCTAATTTTTGAATTTGAAGTCATAAATTATGTCAGAGTAACTTATCACCACACAGTAGCTTACAGTGACAAGATGATAAGACATAAAGGAATAGGATCCAGTATTATGAGAAGACTACTGCATGTCACATGAGAGAAGTAGCAAGAATTGATTTTTTGTCCTGAACTATAAACACAAACTATCCATATGATTTCTTTTGAAAACAGAACTGCAACACCCATATATCATCTGAAATTTTCAACTGATGGTCAATACTTTGCATCTGCTGGCAAGGTATGTAGTTCTAAAAAGTAATGATTTGTAGTCATCAATATCTTTATCAATAAACTGTAACCATGGTGTAATTATTCTGATTGTGATAATGAGAATCATAAAGCAACAGCTGGACCATATTAAAGTGGCACTCCCACTTGGTAATACTTTTAAAACACATATTTTTAATGCCAATTGTCGATATTTGACATGACGACTGGGCGGGGATTACGAGATATCGATAAAAATATGTCCTCAAAAAAGTCAAAGTTTGAATTCCGGTGGCCCACCTAAATTCAGCTTCCAAACATCAAATGTTCGGCACTGAGGCCATTGTCAACTAAGCTATGGAGTACGAGTCTACGCTAACGCTGCTGTACGCCACAGTACCACTCGTGTTGGTGATCGGTCATGTCCCTCGGGGGAAAGCCGAGTCTTACTGACTCAGAGAAAAAACGGTAAACAAAATTTGCTCATTCCATCAGAATTCACATCTAGTTGACTAGCACAGATACGTGCGGTTGATAGATAGCGGCCGCCGCGTGGTATCTGCATAGACGCATACCATGCGGCCGCCGCTCTGTATCAAACCACGCATAACTGTATGGCAGACGACAAAAGGTAGTCATCAGAGGCGGCTAATATTTTACACGTAAAAACTGATATCTATGTGGTATTGGTTAAAAATATAATAGAACTGACTGAGAATAATGAAAACGACAAAAACTAAGGAAAAATTTTTAAAAAAAATTTACCTGAAGTGTATGACATGTTTTTATCGATATCTCAGGAACTGCGCCCAGTCGTCATGTCAAATATCGACCGTTGGCATTAAAAAAATGTGTTTTAAAAATGTTACCAAGTGGGAGTGCCTCTTTAATATAGAATGCTCTGTAGAGCGTCTTATTGAACTTGATGGATGGACTTGACAACAGGGCTATCACTTGAATCTATGTAGATGTTTGTATCAGTAATTTTCATGGCTGTTTTCACACATTTCCATGGCTGCCAGATGTTTATGTCATCAATATCTGGTGAATGACTCTGCTATTCTTTGCAATAGTTGGTCTCAACAATGTTGCTGTGATGTGATAATATGTTATTTTGATATGGATGTACAATAAGGGCTCATTTGTAAAATTCATTAATATCTGTTATTAGGATGTACATGTACATGTACTTGCATATCAAAATGTTCAAACCATTCAACAGTGAATTCCAGATGTGAAAATGATAGTTTGTGATAGTAAGTTGGTTAGGGTTGGTATTTTATGGTTTTGTAGAAAAGATGATGATGTGCATTGTAGCCATGTAGATTCAGTAAAATTCTACATTTTTTCTGTCAATTTTATCAGCATTGTGTATGTTTGTTCTGTGCTGTAATTATTCAAGTATGAAACAAACTGCTTTATGTACTGTGTGCTCTATCTCATAAGGTCCTACATGGTACAAATCTCAAGCAATTTGTTCATTATCAATTTGTTCATCATATTAAGGAAAGTGGACGACTAATAGAATGGTCATTGTAATAGGATAATTATAGAAATTTGCACAAAATTAAGTGCTTTAGAATTATTATTTTTTTGTTATTTAAAATGAGTGTTACATATCTATGATCATTGGTTATACAATTATTTCCTCTTGTATTATATTTGTGAAACCATGCTTTGTTTCAGTGTATGTGTTTTTTGCTGAATACCATGATGTGTGACTGCTAATCTAAAAGATTCTGAACTGAATTTCCACAAATTTCTTTTAATCAGCTTCGTATCAATATAAAAACAATATGAGTACAACGTTTTCATATTAAAGAGAACTTTCATTGTTAGAAACGCAATAGATTAATTTTCATTGAAAGAATGACTTTTCATTCTGAAACACATGCCTTCTATAATCAACAAATTCGTAGTTTACAACAGTGAGTTTTGTAATTGTAGAAAAACTCTCACATGTGGTTTTTACAGTATTTATCAGTTTGACTTCTAACTTAGTCAGTCTAGATTTTAAATAAAATGTTTTTCCACATGGTAGATATCACTTCATATGCAGCATGTCATCTCCAGAATAATTCCATTGTGGCTGAGTCTGGTTCACAGTTCAAAAAATAATGGCTTAATTACACTGAATGTATTGAACAGTATGGAAATTGACTTGTAATGGTGCAGATCAGAGCAAGAACAAAGCTAAAATTTACAGGCACAGTGTAGACAATCAAATGCCATTACCATATTACTGCTCACACAGTATCTGACAGAACAGTGGAAGGAGAAAGACAAAAGGGCTATCTAAACTAGCATTTATAAATAATGACATGTAGATTATAATGTATTGCTGTTCTTGTAGATACCGTACATGTTTTGACATGCCAAAAATCCATTATTTGGTTACTTTGCAATTAATGAGCTGTACATCTATGTGTCTCACCCATCATATGAAATGATAAATGTAATTTATTGATTTCTTTTTATAGGTAGATGTGGTACAATTAAGAATGATATTTTTAAAGTGTAGCTTAACATTTAATATCAGATGAGGTTTTTCTACCCTAGGTTGATACTCTGCTGTTGGACAAAATTGTCTCCAAGGTTGTTTGAAGCCCAGTTTAGTGATGTATTCATTGCGATGTGATGTATTCATTGCTTTGATTAACCCTGTGTGTGACTGATGATAGCAGCTATGCATGTGTGGAGAGTTGCGGTCCGAAAGATTGTAACAATTTAGTTAGGTTATTGAACCACTCTTTGTTTAAGGGTTGGGATTTAATTGAATGGTTAAGACTGTGATATCTTTGCTAGGTGACTAGATGCCCTATGCTGTGAGTTAGAATCTGATTGATATATCTGAGACTGCATTGAAATGAACTGGAGCATTGTCCATAGTGTACATGGTGTCTTTGCTAGGTGACTAGATGCCCTATGCTGTGAGTTAGAATCTGATTGATATATCTTAGACTGCATTGAAATGAACTGGAGCATTGTCCATAGTGTACATGGTGTCTTTGCTAGGTGACTAGATGCCCTATGTTGTGAGTTTGAATCTAATTGATATATCTTAGACTGCATTGAACTGAACTGGAGCATTGTCCATAGTGTACATGGTGTCTTTGCTAGGTGACTAGATGCCCTATGCTGTGAGTTAGAATCTGATTGATATATCTTAGACTGCATTGAAATGAACTAGAGCATTGTCCATGGTGTACATTTGAAGCAAAAAGCTGGACTATTGCAATGCATTATTGTATGGCTTACCCAATGGTCAGTTAATACACTGATTACAACATGCTCAAAACACAGCAGCAATAATTGTCACTAAGATTAAGAAACCAGACCAAATTACTCCCATTCTTATACATCTTCACTGGCTTCCTGTATGTCATGGCATTGTGTTCAAACCTCTGCTCATAACTTACAAGACCCTCGATTAACTCTCTCCACAATATCTCCGGAATCTCCCAACTTGAACACTCTCAAAAAATTATAAAAATGTACATCTTTCAGTGAGCATTTTGATTATCACCGAAAGGACCACAGAACTTTGTTAAACTGTCCAGTTCAAAGTTTCATCATCAATTCCCCTCTACCCTTAGGTGATGTCAAAAATAAACTCAATATTTGGTCTGGCCATTTTCCAGCTAAGTGGTGTTCCAATGTAATTGCTCCACTTTGTGATTTTGGTGCCGTCACCATCTGTTTAGGATTATGTTCGGGTTTAGGGGAGAACCATTTGATTTCGGGGGGGGGGGGGTATGGAGGATTTTGAGAAAAAAATTTGTCACCAGGTGAGATAGAAAAAAAATGATCCTGTCATGGCCTGAGAAAAAAAAAATTGTCATAACAGACAGAAGTGAAAAAAAAAATTGTCACAATGCACCAGAAATTAGCAAAATTTGGAAACCCTATTCTCATGTATTCTTTGCCGGCGCGCCGCCATAGGCGGCGCAAATGTTTTTACCACAAGTAATTCTTATGTTTTTTTCCCAGCACTTATGATGTAAGCATGCACTACATAGGTCTACTTTACACCTCAGTACACTCAATGTTTTCCTTCCCTTTTCTGACCCAAGAAATCATATTTCAGGATTTCTGTTGCAATATCTCAATGGCATAGGCACTATCTAAAGGGGACTTTTTGACTTCTGTAAATTGTGAAAATTTTAAAACACAAGACAGGAGTCAATAAACTAGTGTTAAAATCAATATATTATTCTCTCAATATAAATATATTAGGAAGATGTACAAGTTGACAATGAAAAATTGAGGAACAACAAATATAATGAAATACAAGGGAGGGGGTCACTAAAAAAATTGAAAACTTCAGGGGGGCGTTACTCAAAATGTGGAGAGGAAGAAGGGGGCGGGGTTACTCAATTTTTTTTGTGCGAAATAAATTGAAACACATCTCAGATTACACCATTGCACATCATCCATTTCTCAAAATTTTCAATGCGAGAGGAGGGCACCCCTCTCGTGCTCTCCCCCCTTGGGTCTTCTGACAGTTTTACTGGTAAAAGACAAATTTAAAATACCTGTCGGATTGCACTACACACTGCACCGTGGCGCACATCAATTTCTCAAAATTTTCACAGGATCTAGGACAAACTGTTGTGAATTCATCCTTTATTATCACAGAAACATGTTCTCATTTACCTCAGTTCAATGACCATTTTGACAGTTAAACATACCATATTCATGTTTTTCATTAGAAGCTGGCAGCTGGAGAAATGACACAAGAAGGTCACAGATTTTCCGTTCCTGTATATTTATTTATCTTCAGTCTCTGGCAAACAGAACTGTTTTTCACAAATTGTATTGTCATTGTTTGGTTGTTGAATATTGTGACACAAACACTGATCATGCAAAAAACGTAAAAAAATATTGCAGTGTTCAATGTCATTTTCAAACAGTTTTACAGAGTGCAAAATAACCTGAAAGTCCTCTCAGATTTCACCATTAAACACATCAATTTCCCAAAATTTCCAATACAAGAGGGGAAACCCCCTCTCATGCTCTCCCCTTGGGGTGTTCTAACAGTTTCACTTAGTAAAAAATTAAAAAACCCCTCTCAGATTGCATCAGACTGCATCATTGCACACCTCAATATCTTAAAAATTTCCATGCAAGATAGGGAAAGCCCCTGTGACACTTTCCCCCTAAGCCTCTCACATGTTCTCCCCCTGTACTTTCAAATTCTGCCCGGTCAGATATCCTAGTGAAAACTCTGTCATTCAAAATTTCTGAGTTTCAGGCCGTAAATAATGACGGCTCCCTTATATACAACGCATCACAAACTTGATGACAAAGAAAAAAAAATTTGCATTGCTACTCCATTTGAAAAAAAAAAATTGATGCAGCTCTGACAGTAGAAAAAAAAAATTGCTGTCACTGTGACAGGAAAAAAAAATTTGCTCCCATACCCATTTCCTCCATACCCCCCCCCCCCAAAAAAAAATCAAATGGTTCTCCCCTTAATCTGTGCTTCACTTCACCTCTTGCATCATTGTTGACTTCATCAGATGCAGTTACTTTCTTGAAAATATCAATGAAAGCTGTTGATGTTTCAACGTCATAGAGCCATTCCATGTTTTTTATCACACAGCCATTTTCTACTCTATCCTCAATAATAAAAGAGATCATTTGACCAGTCTGGAGTATGAGTTGGTTTGACGTCAGTGCTATTCTGAAATAGGGTGAACTTGGTCCAATATTTAGTTTTGGGATGGCCATCAGGCAGCGGTTTTGGCAGGAAACTGAGCTCACCAGAGTATATAGGAAAAAAATTTGTTTTATTTTCTTGTAAGAGCAAACATAAGGTCGGTGAGACAGTGAGAAACATCATTTGCATTTGTCAAAATAAATGAAAAAGATTTTCATTTGTCAAAATAAATGAAAAGGACCACCTGCTAGAGATGGATCATACAGTATTATCAAACAATGACCAAATCTACGAATGATATACGTATTATGTTTTCAAATTATCAAGGCTGATCGACTGGTGAAGATATGGTACAACATCAAGAAACCCAAAATAGGAGAGCCAAGTCCTGGGTCAAATAAGGTCAAACCTGAAGTCAAGTATAATTTTGTATACATAGCACATCCACGGGCAGTGACAGGGTTTTCTTGGAGAAGAACCAGCAAGTACATGCCAATGTGAGTATACATGTAACACATGTGAAATAGCCAGTATTATTAGTTGTAGCAATCTATCTTATCATTGTGGATTTGTACTGTTGACCTGTTCATTGCTACATTTTTATATTGGCTGTCAATTGAAAGTTCTTGCACTACTCCACAAAGCATGTTGAAACACCAATCATTTAGCTTGTCAACAGTGTTTCTATGTGTAAAATGCACTGTTATTGTTTACATTTGAATTATTGATTGGACCAGAATTCACTTGTCAACAATAAAAATGCAGTCTACACATGTACAGGCTTCGTTGACAAGCTGAATACTGGGTATCTCAACATGTTTTGAGGAGTTGAAGAAGAAACAGTAGATTTATATTAATAACAAAACTAATGAAAAGTTACAGCTGCTGGCCCTTTTAGTGTACAGTCAAATAATGGCAATAATAAAACTTTATATTTAGGGAATGAAAAGATAAATTTCAGTTGATATGTCCGTTTCATATTTTCTGTTAACCCTTTCAGGCCAGATACCCTATATATAGGGGAAATTTGGGTACGTTCCCAGAAAATCAGGCCTGAAAGGGTTAATCTCACTAATTTAATGACTTCTAGAAAAAATCAGACAAATTCCTGTTATCTCAAGGATCTTATGATTTTTCAGCAATTTTTGAATTCCAATGATTCTTTTAAATTTCACCAATTTGATGATTCATGTGCCTCACAATCTGCCTGATTCCTCCGAATGTCACCACTATACCCTTAAATTTATATATACCTTAAAGTCTTACCATTTTCAAGATTCTTGCAAATCTTATCAATTACATTATTACCCAAAAATTTCACATAAATTCCACAATTCGTTGGATCTCAGTGTGGTATGATTCAAAGCAAACCTCAAACAGCATGTGAAATGTGTAAAGTTGTGTTTGCAGTGAGATGAGAACCGTGTGATTTCAGAAAATTATTCCCTCATTTGAGACATTTCATTCTTTTGAAATACACATTGCAATAAATGTCAGTGTAAACAACATCTGCAATCAGGGTCAATATCAAAGTGTCTGTCATTTTTAATGTATCGTTTAATAAGTGGTCATTTACACAGGAGTGACGGTGAAGTCGATCAATCTGCTTTCAGTTAAAATCTGATAATCTGTTGTCCCTTAAATTGATACATCTTTTAAAAGTTAAGCCAGCAGCTAACTGATAAGGTGTGCGCAGGTTCAATATACTATGTGAGTAACTGGATACGCCCCCAAGTAAATTCATGGACGCAGCCATGTTGATTGAGTGCTTGTAAAGAAACAAATAGGAAACATGCAAAGTGTTATTTGTGAACTCGTCACTAATAAAGTAAATTGCTGCCGTAAGCCACTAAGTATTATCTCCACATCGTCATTGATACAAGATATCATTTCTATGATGCCATAAATATTGAAAAAGAGAGAAAACTCATACATATGCATGAGGACATACATAAAGAAAGCTTTGATTGTACATGTATTTGCAGACAACAGTTGCTATGGCAATAATAATAATGGTACAATGCGTCCCTTATTAAACACAATCAGTTGTTATCATGGTAAATGCAAAATATTGTGGGAAAAAATTGCCATTTATGTCCAACTTTTTGACTGATAAAACAGAAAACCTCTACCTGCCTGAATGTTTTAATTTATTGTTTATGAAATGTGCAGTGGTCCTACTTGTGTCAATAGCAAGTAATTCTATTTTAATTTTTATTCTTTCTTATTACTTATTATGTATCAATACTATTATTGACCATGCAAGTGTCGACTGTGCATCTTCAGATGGAAATAAAATTTCTTGTCTTAACCTCTGGCTCCACACCAAGAGCTGAAGTCTGTATGATATTACCAATAATTGTGTATTGATATCTCTTGATAGAGGGTCAGTGGGTAATGTGTTACTTACATCATGCAAGGATAACATCTGCAGACTGTGGAGTGAAAGCAAATTACCAGCCAATAGTCTGCTGAATATGACACCAAAACACAGTGGTATGACAGAACAATTTGCTGCAAGTCTGCACCGTTTAGAAAAGTCAAGATTTAGAAGAAGACCTAAGTAAGTGTACAACATTCTGTGATTGAATCGTATCATACATAGAATTTTTTTCCTTTTATATTCCAGTATGTCTGAAAACTACAAATAATTACTCATACAACAGGTGTCAAATGATGTTAATGGTGCAACAGTGTATATTTTGATTACCCACACATATCTTTTTGAAACAAGTGTCCTATCAGTGTTTCAGCAACTTAACTGACCCTGTCTTCTGACTCAAAGCACTGTGTGTCTGTGTTTGTATTTCTGTGTATTGTATTTCACATTCCTCTAGCTGGATATTTTATCATGATAATGTGGAGATGAAATATTAAAAGAGTGTATGGTTGAATTTGAAGTAATCACAAATTATGTACAGCATTTGAAAGCATATGATGATTTGATTGTTTGATAAGATGATTTGATTATGTGAGGATTTGATTGTGTGATGATGATTTGGTTTCATTTTTTAATTTGCCTGGAAAATAACTCCATATTGAAACTTGTGCCAGTGACCACTTACCAGCAAAAAGTATAAGAAAGTTGTTAATTATTTTGTTTCTGAAGGAAAAGGAAGGCCACACAACCTGACATTCCATTGCCAAGTCAAAAGAGGGAACATGATCTTCATAAAGATGTGTATCAAGAGTATCGGACAAACGGACATGGTCTGAGTCCTGTACATTTCCACATCTCAGCTGCAATTAATCCTATCTATGGTAAGACATTACATCCATGTGAATTCATGCATTATTGTTTTCGTTTAGACAGCACATGTTTAAGTAGATTAAACCTCTATTCATCACGAAGTGATTGACAGTTTCTTGAATCATAGAATAACCCTCCCCTCTGTTCCAAAGGCAATGTTCCTTGCAAATCTTTGTAATTTAAAAAAACTTACAAAAAAAAAATTTTGATACCTTTTGGTATAGGTGTTTATTAAACAATATATGTTCAGTGCATGGGACTTGTTTTAACCAATTTTCATGGAGTGGCTTACCTCATTGTTGCCAGTTGTTTCTCAATCACCATGTTGAATTTCCACTGAGTTAGGATTCCTTTTAATACCTCACACCTGGGTTTAAATACACTTCCTGTACACGGAAAAAGATCATAAGACTGACAGTGTACATACAACTTTCCTGTAGATAGAATGAAATTGACTGACAGTGTACATCCCACTTTCCTGTAGATGGAATGAAATTGACTGACAGTGTACATCCAACTTTCCTGTAGATGGAATGAAATTGACTGACAGTGTACATCCCACTTTCCTGTAGATAGAATGAAATTGACTGACAGTGTACATCCCACTTTCCTGTAGATGGAATGAAATTGTGATCTAGAAATTGTTAGCACCTCAGATTTCAGAAACAGAACAGCAAGACAGTGTGATAATCAGTGGTCTTCCTTACTTTTATGGAAAAACATTTTTGTAAATTTTTTTAAGTGATCACCTCCTTCCTGTACCGATATATCAGAAAATAAACTAACTTATACATGTATATACTATTGTGTGGAGAATGTCACCAGTGGTTGTCTGTATAAATTACCAATTTATTGCTGAGATACCAATTTTATTTCTTTATGAACAGATATTCCCCTTCTGCCTGCTATCAGCTCCATGTCTGGAAGTGGGGAAGGTTCGTTTGTGGTCCATTGGCTTAATAATAAGGAATTTCAGTTCACACTAGCTGCTGAAAATATCCTTCAAGAAATGAACAAGAAATCTGAACTTTCGGATACAAGTGGGAGCAAAGAAGATCTAACAGAATCATTGTCTGGCAGTGAAGGTTAGTGTTACTGAAATGCATAGAACATTTGAATGAAAATTTGTCCTTTTATGTTCAGTATGTATTTTGTGAATTCAACCAAGGATTTGAGTTGAAGACTAGATTTATCACAATATACAAAGAGAGTCCATGAAATTGTTACAGAACCAAATCTTTGTTGTCACCACTTCTTTCTTACCAACAGCAAAATCAGTAGATGAATAGATTCACTTTGCACTTGATTGCTTTCTGTTGTTCAGCTGAGGACCAACAGCTCACATCAAATACAATTTTGTTGTGTTTTGTAAATATAGAGTACAAAATTTACTGTGTACCCAATACAGATATAGGGATATAGAAGGTTATGTACATCAGATGAAATTTGGTAATCTAAGTTTCTATTCTTTGATTGTGTTACAGATCAAGATGCCGATGATGGTTTGGTTTTAGACTCCAAAATAACAGGTCTGTAATACAGTTCAACACTTGTATGCTGTATGAAATACTTACACAATGCCATTTTAGTTACAAATCTTTGTATACATCAACATCTAGAATTCCATTCTCATGTTATCTATCAGGAATGGGCAAATCCTGGGATTAAAGGTCAGGGAATGCCAAATCACTTAAGTTCAGACAAGTGAAGTTTCTGTATGCAGTATCAGTGAACAATAATGGCATTTTGTGATAAAAATGTGTGCAGGACAGTTGACATATACAGATCACTAGCAATAAAATTTCCTGAACATCTGATTTTATAGGGATAAATGGTTGATAGGTTTCAAATCTCCACTGCTTGAAAGACGTGAGCAAACACTATGAGTTCTAGGAAGGTCACTCGCTAGTAACACTAGTGTTAACAGTAATGGAATGCCTCTATGGTAGAACGTTAAATACTGAATCTTCTATGTATTAAAGAAAAATGTCAGTTGAGATAGGCATTAACGCAAATTGCTGCATCCACTGACTCTATCATACTTTTCCATTTAATGCAATACAAAATCATGAATCCATTAAATATTTCAAATCTTATAACATTGTCTTCTCTTTTCCTTATTCTTTTTTCAGTCAATGACACAAGTAACCATGTGCAATCAAGTTCTTCATCTGGACTCCATGACAACATACCTTTAGTTGATGTTGTTTCCAAGCAGACAACATCAGGAGCCAGAGAACAAATTGTACCACTGTCACAGATGGAAGCACTTCACCAGAGTCTGGATGGCTTACTAAGGGAATGGAATGAGAATGCTGATATGGTCTTCAGTATTCACCCTGTGGATGGATCATTCCTTGTGTGGCTTGTAGAATATCTGGATGAATACATTCCATGCTCCTATCGACAAGCTCAGCTCAGCTTTTCATGTCGGATTCCACTGGCATTTCCAACTGGTGATGCTACCACTATGTGCAGTAACATCATTCTCTATAGGAACAATGTAGTGTATGAGTCCAAGATGGCTAAGAAGTTAAGTGAAAGTGGCAAAGGTTCAGCAGCAGATATGGCTAAACTCTCACCAAGTTACAGCTTCATGCATAGCCTTGCCAAGTTAAAACAGGGCGGACTGGGATCAAATATTGTACCACAGAGAGTTTCCATGCTGTCCAAACATACGAATGGTTCATTGAATCAGTGGGAGATGGGTTTTGCAGAGAATTCCAAGTTTGCCACTGTTCTGAGTATATCTCACAAAGCAAGATGTTGTGGTCATAGGTTTCGTGTTAATCATCTAGCCTGTCACCCAGTCCTGCCGCTTCTTTTAACAACATCACATCACAATGTTCCAAAGGTTGAGATAGATCCAGCCATTGCTATGAGTAGAAGTCGGAGCCATTCATTCACTCGTCGAAGTTCCAGCAGTTCAATTGGAAAGAGCTCATCATCAGAACAAGACAAGACACTTAGAGGTTCACCTCTCAGTTCAGCAAGTGATATTCTGAAAAGTCCTCTTGATAAGCTCAATGTTGAAATGTTTGTTGATAGACTAGGATCTGAAATCAACTGGCCAGATTTCAAGTCTCCAACTGGACTGTGCAGTGAACTAATCCTATGGAGGGTTGATCCAGTGGGACCCTTGTCAAAGTCTGGAGGGGTGAAAGAACTTGCTAGGATTAATTCTCCTCTAATACCAGCATTCTCCAATGTTGCTTGGCTGCCAACATTGATCCCAAGTTCTTCCCTTGGACCAGTGTCAAATTCACCGAGTGCCTGCTTTGTAGCATCAGATGGTATTAGCTTACGACTTTATCAGACTGTCATTGATGCAAGGTCTATTCTCAGTGAAGTTGCTAGCAGCTATGAACAACCTGAGGTGAGATATTGAAAGAATACATTCAATTTAAGCCAGAATTATTATCTGTTATCACCAATTCACTTTAATCTGTTTTTGCTGTCCCTGTATGAAACATAATGTAAAGCTACGGTCACTGTAACTTTTGACAATATTTCCAAGTTATTTAGTTCCATACATCGACCACAGTTTCTTAATCTCCTCCCTGCATTATGTCCGGTCAAAAAACACATTGGTATCTAGCCTACAGCCTGTACCCTATGTATGTAACGTGCTTCATCTCGTGCACATCAAATGAATAAATTTGATGGTGAATAATCACAAATGAATCACATATCTTACAGGCACCCTTTAGGATCAATGTCCATTGATAAATATAAAATAAATCTCAATCAAACTTACTTACAAATGACAACACTTAGCATAACACTGTGACAAATGATCAAACAACAACACCATGCTATATACAGAGTGGACTGAAAGACTGTGTATATGAGTCAGTTAACAATTGCACACATCATACACAATAATGCACCAATGCCACTGTCATTGAGCAGATCTGCCCCAATCATACACAATAATGCACCAATGCCACTGTCATTGAGCAGATCTGCCCCAATCATACACAATAATGCACCAATGCCACTGTTATTGAGCAGATCTGCCCCAATCATACACAATAATGCACCAATGCCACTGTCATTGAGCAGATCTGCCCCAATCATACACAATAATGCACCAATGCCACTGTCATTGAGCAGATCTGCCCCAATCATACACAATAATGCACCAATGCCACTGTCATTGAGCAGATCTGCCCCAATCATACACAATAATGCACCAATGCCACTGTCATTGAGCAGATCTGCCCCAATCATACATACAAGGGTACCTGACAAGTAACTTGCGTATTTGAACAGCACAGGTGTCTGATTTATGCTAGGCAGCTGAGTGTACTGATGGTTTGCCATAACAATGTCAATAATTTTGCTGTAAAAGACAAATTTTCCAAAGACAATTCACCACATCCTAAAATAATATGGTTAAAAATTTAGAGGGAAAAAATTCCAAAGTTACATGCTTAATGTGTGAGCTTTCTTTGCAACTGCTGGGAGACTCTATGCTCTGTGAAAGTGGCATCATTATCCTGGGATTTTACTTAGAGAATGTGCCTGGTAGCTAGTGGGTTGGGTACCCTTGTACATGTAGGTATTAAATATGAAGTACAAATGTCAATAACTCAATTTGCATAGTTCAATATTATTTGGGCAGACAGTCTGCTTTATGCAACAATGTTTAGTCAAATGTCAATTCCCACTACTGCCATTGCATGTATAGACAAGCTTTGGCTGCTCACTTTACAATAGAGACCAAGAGACTGGCTGACACCTTGACAAAACAACTGGAAAATTGTCAAATAATTAATGTCCTATTTTGATCACAACAACCATTTGCACATTTACAATTGTTGCCGGCCATTTCTCATATACATGTAATTGTCAATTTGTATATTTGGTTAAAAAGACAGTTCATAGGATAGCATACATAATATAATGCAATGACAACTATTTCTTGCATCAGGTTGAAAGCAGCATTATTTTTGTACATTATTTATGGCACAGCTAAAGTCATGATCACTAGTTTCATCCAATTATAAAGACTGTGTGATAAAAAACAAAGAAAAAATGTAAATTTGTTGATCTTTTAAATTTTCATGGCAGTGTAGTTATCCACATTATTCCAATTTTGTCAATCTGTGAATATTCCATACTTGTCTGTTAAATTTTCAAACTATTTTCACAAGACATTCTGACCCCATAGTCTGCTTTTTCTCAGTTCATATATTTGTTTTGGTTGTTAGATGAATCTCAATAATAATTAATTGATCAATAAGTTAATAACCACAGTAACTGTTTTATTCAGTGACACTTATTAAAGGCCAAATAGCTGTATCTTTTAGCATTATTTTTGTGATTTTACTTCCAAACTAAAACAAGTTTTGGTGGGAAAATACTCATTGAGGGGTGTTTATAGAAGTATAATAACCTATCCATTGGGACTGCATATGTTATTTTGAGCAAGATAAATAATAAACGTTTGCCCAAACATTAAATGGTGCCCTCATGCAAATAAAGCAAACACACAGTACGCAGTGCATATATGCATTGGAATCTTTACAGAAACAACAGAGTAGTCCAATATAATGCAAAATGCTGAATTTTGCACTGAGACGTGGTTTGTTTTCTTTGTAAATATTACCAGCTTTTAAAAATGGCGGGAAACCAAAATAATGGTTGAAATTTAAATTTACTTGTCAAATTATTCAATAGTAGAAGACTATATCATTTACATTGGTAGAATTTAAAGAAAACCAGAGAAAATAGAAAGCCTTTTTCAGGTCAACAAATTTCAAGAGTTACAGCTACAGGGGCTTTAATGAGAAATTTTCATTGAAAGTCCCTAGTATTATCAGCAATATCAGTTATTTTACAATTTTCCCAAATTTTTAGCCTTTTAATATCAGAAATGAATATAATACATCTCTGAAATGTACAAATTTGATGAATTATTCAATTTTTACTGCAATGTAATTGCTCACATGTAACTTGTAAGACTATCTGTCATCTACTGTCATAGCATCTCAAACAGTATTTGAAATTCAAGATAATGGACTGTTATGTATTCCCTTCTTATCACTTGCCTCACTGTACTTTGTTAACATTGTAATTTGAATGACATTATCATAATCATAATATTATCACACACATCATGATTGTCATCACTACCAACACAAGAAGAGACTTACTTATGAACATTTCTCATTTTATGCAGGCGTACATGAGCAGTTGTTCATCACTGAATTCTCTGGTCAATGCTGGTAAAGCAGGTGGAGTTATCGATGGTTTTAATATAGTGAGTTTGCAGTCGACAGCAAGACCTGGGTGTATCATTGAATTAGATACACTGACAGATGCTAAAAAGGTAAGTGAAGATAGTACAAATTATAGACTAATCAAATCAAATCAAATCAAATCAGATCAAATCAAACATTGTTCATTTTATTATGTGTAACACTGTAAGAGGAATTTACCTTTCTAGTGAAGAGAAAGATGTAATCATATAGAAGTGAGATATAATGTGGTGAAGCAGTTGAAGTTATCAAAGTGTTGTAGAATCTGATTTTTGATAAATAATTCAGGTTAATTTGAACTTCTCAATGTTTTTGCTAATTTGTGATAAGATTTTTAAATTATCAGTGTTTTGCTGTTAAAATGACATTGTGATTTTTTTGTTTCAGTCTTTTCAGAAACTGCTCATGAGATTGCTTTTAACTGTAAACTAGGGAACATCAGGAATACCCTACCTCATTTAGATTTATTGAGAAAATATTTTCATAGTTTGTCAGTTTTCAAGAGTGTTCCTTTTTCTTCATTTAAAGCCAAAAACTTTGCTTCCTTAGTATTAAAAATCAGATTACTTTCCCTATAATATTAAATAATACATTATGGACAAGGTGTATATGCTAACCAGTAGCTTGTAAATACCCTGAGGCAGTCTGATCACTAAGTTTGTAATCTAGAGTGTTTGCATTGTTACTTTGTACAAACAGAATGCACGGTTACCATTTGGTTTCAAAGGAAAGTACAACACAAGAACAAATCGTTTACATGTGTGTTATCTATTTACAGAATTGGCAGAGTGTACAATTTATGCATGTGTTCCAAGAACAGTTCATAGTTGGACCAGCTGACTGTAACACAGAGTCCAACATATCAGCACCTAAACAGAGTATTTCTCAGTTTGAAGAAAGGTTCTATCTAATAGTGATTGAAAAGATAAAAGATGGCAGCTCAGTTTTACACATGTGGCATGTTGAGTTAAGCACTCAACAATTAACACCATCAGGTCAGTAGACCATTAGCTAATCCAAATTATTTTTTGAAAGAAAATATTATCTCAGATTCCAAAGAATTCTCATTTCTATTGTTATTCAAAATATCAAGTTAAAGGGGGGGTGGTCATCGGAACTTTGCGTGTGCGACTTTCTTGTTTACAAACAATGTATTTCATGCATGATATCTGTATGCATCACTTCAACATAACTGCAACTTTTAAATTTTATGATATTCATTGTTAACAAATCTGTTTCATCTTTCATCAATCACCAATGTACCCTAGATACAGTGTTTACATTGGTTGTAGGGGTCCCTGGCAACCTTGAGCAAAGTTCCGATGACCACCTCCCTTTAAATGAAATATATAAACACATGGGACATTCTCTGTTAATCTAATTCACAGCAAGTCTGAAACATTAGAACAGGTAAATATGGTACTGATTTGTTGTACGTGTGTTTTCATCCATTATCCAAAAATGTTATTTGTCTTATTTGTGGATTTGACAATTCTATGATATCATCGATACTATATTGTTCCGAATTAGCACTAGGAAGAGGTTGACCCTTATAACAATGGCAAGTCTAGCTTACTGAAATAAGGCTATCAATATACAAACAGAAGTACTGTTTCAGTTTTTATTTCTGAAAACCATGTTTACATTAGGCTTGTTTGATTGAAGATTACCTTCAGATTTTTATGAACATTGATTGAAATTGATGGGAATTATATGTGTTATATTTTTCACCAGGTTCTAAAGATATCCCAGAGTTCCAGATTGATGACAGTTCCCCTGATGCTTATTCAGTAGATTCATCAAGAAGTGAGAGCCCTCTACAGTTTCAATCCCTTCCTCATCATTCACAGTCAACTACAAAGCTATGTATTACCTCAAGTAAGGTATATACACAAAGGCTTGATCTCCCACAGGGAGTAGAGGTGGTAAGTGCAACACCAGCTGCAGGCCATCTCAGTTCATCATCCATCTATCCAGCATGCATGGCTCCGTATTTGATCAGCACTGCCTGTTCAGATGGTCAAGTACGATTCTGGCACTGCAAAGTGTCTGATTTTCCCAGTGATGTTGATTTACTAAAACCAGGGCTGTGTGTGACTACTGCAAGTAATGCTAACATTCAAAGTGATGATGTTTTCAACACCAGAAACTACCTGTGGGAAGAGTGGCAATTGATGGCTCAGCAACATAATTCAAGTGCTGTTGAAGTGGATGGACGTCCCATTGCTGTGAGCTGTGCATATAATGGGCGCTTTGCCTGTGCCTACAGACTTACAGATCCTCAAGTGTGTGATGAGAAGAAACTGAGCCTTTCTGTTGCTATTTATGAGTGTGAATCCACTGGTGGGTCAAAATGGTTACAAGAAGACGTGATACATCTTGGAAAAGTTGCAATCCCAAGTATCCAATCAGTCAGTGAACCTAAGGGTCTTGAAGCTGAGTTGCTGAACTACAAAACTATGAAACGTAGCTCTAAGGTGGAAAACTTCAGTCAAATTAATGAAGACCCAGATAATGAACAGTCCGGTGAGAACTGTGGATCAACCCAGTGCTCTGCAAAACAATCACTGATGCATAAGAGACTAGTGCAGATAGATTGGGTGTCCAAGGAAGATGGCTCACACATTCTGACCATTGCTGTAGGGCAGAAGATGATGATGTATGCGCCAGTTTCTGGTGACTTGGCAAATACACCACAATTAAAGGAAGTTCATTCAGAAAAACCGGCAACATTTCGTAATCCACTGTTGGCACAGAAAAGTCTGCATGTTGCACCAACACTTCCCTTGGATGAAGAAGCTAAGCCAAAGTGGGTGCCTCTGAGAGTAGTTGAATTGCACACAGCTGATGGCCTTCCACCACTGCCTATGATGATGTCATGGGTTAGAGACGGCATTCTAGTTGTTGGTATGGAAAATGAAATGCATGTGTATTCACAGTGGAAAAGTGAAGAAAGCCTTGCTGAAGAGAGTAGTGATGACAAGTCTGTGACAGATTACTCAGTTGGAGTGTCAGCCAGTGTACAGTCTATACCCATCACTATGGCAGAAAGGAAGGAACATTCAAGCAATGACACCACAGACTCCAAGACTGCTCATCAAACTGTGTCCAAGAGTGATGATTCAGTTAACAATATGATACAACACTGTGGACTCTTTGAGGCAGCTCAGTTGACATGCCCTGTACTTCCACAGTACCACCCTAAACAGCTGAACGAGTTAATGAAATGTGGCAAGTTCAACCGAGTCAAAGCCATACTTGCACACTTGGTTCGGTGTATTGCCGGTGAAGATGCAGCAACCAAAGCAGTAGTAGTAGGCGACAGTGAACCACGACCCAAAGTACATTCAAGGTCTCATTCACAGGCACGTCTGAGTATAAGCCCAAGTCCAGCTGAAGTATCCATCTTAGAAAGTGAACTCAACCTAGATTACATTGAAATGAACTCCATTCCACCATTGCCTTTGTATGCCCTCATTGAAGCTGACCAATGGGATGAGTCAATGGTGTCAGAGAAATCCACAGACATCAAACCCACCATGGTCAATGGTTTCTCCAACCCTGAAGAAAACAACGATGACAATTACTCCGCTCTGTTCTCAACTCAAAATATAGACGATGATGAGTTGGTGCTTGGTAGCCCACCAAGAAGACCTGAAATGTCCAGAGAAGTGACGGCCAGACTCCGCAACCCATCATACTTTGGGTATTCACAAGCGCGACTCTTGACAAATCACCTAACACATGTCCATTTACCAGGATTAACTAGCATTGACCAAATGCATTTACTAGCACTAGCTGATACTATAGCAACCACAAGAACAGACTTACCTGCAGGCAAAGCAGGAGCTGTAATGACCACTGGTAAGAGCTTACTACAAAGATTATTCTTACAGATCGATGTCAATCATACAAATGTTACAAATACTTCAACCAAATGTTTTGTACCTTACCTGTACCTGTGAAGTTGCTCACTGCATTAAAATAGTATTGTTAACTTATTATCAATAAAGTGTATATGAGAGATATGCACATCCCAATGTTATATCCTAACCTACAAATTTATTAACCTTGGACATAGCACATTGATTTAAAGATTCTAATTGTAAGGAATTAAACTTGACTAAATACCTTGAGTCTATGTATGAATTCCAACTGTTCCTCTGCTATTGGCCTAGTCTTGAAATTAACACAGAGATGCTAATCAAAATGTTGCAGACTGTTATTTATCTTGACTTGATAGATATGTCCATGGTTTTGATGGAAATGTGACTTTATTGCTGTGCATACCTTAATTCCTGCATCGTGTTTCAGTAGCTATTTATACCGTACTTTAGTTATATGTTAAGAGAGAATGCATCCTTGGTGACATACATTCAGACTTTGAAACTTTTACAATACATTTTTGGTTTTCCACTTGTAGGTGATTATTTTGAAGCTCATCAAGTACATAAACTCTTCAATGGCTTATATTTGTGAAAGTCAAATTGGTACCAAATTTTGCACAGTGGCCCTGTATCATCTCTTGATTTTGAAAAGGAATGGTTCAATGTTCCCTTGTGGAAAGTTTAAGCAAAAGTTTCAGTCTTTCAATCTTGAATTGTGCACTACCTTTAATAACAACATAAATCATAGTATTTCATATTTTTCTTCACAAGGTAACATACTTGGCAAAGAAGGAGCAGGATACGCCAGTTCTGGAAGAATTGATACATCTGGAAGTACAGGTACATTCAACCCAAACATGTTACACTCCGCTTTCAAAATTAAGAAATTAAACAGTGTGAAATAAATACATATAAATGTCAGACAACTCTGAACTCATATTTACTGATGTATTTGGTTTGATAGTATCTGTATCAGAATCATCTTGCTTTGAACTGTTAACCTTACAGTCTGACAGTCAGTGTATTCCACAAATCTCTCCATTTTTTACACGGATTACAGTTAATGTTCTGATTCCATAGACTTGTATATTTCCTGCTGTACACTCTTTAGATTGATAAGTACTACCATGTCATCTCCCTCAATTAATTCAAAAAAATTATTATTGTGTCATTAATTTATGTGATCCCAGAATAGATATTGTTGTAATGCTGTGTTGTAGTGTGTTTTTACAATATTGGTATGCAATGTCTTAAGAATGTTAAAATACTTCTATTCTCTCATGGAACACAGTGATCAATTTCATCCATTATTGCGGTTTTGGGCAACTCAGTGTTTGTATGCAAATTTTTTATTTCTATTTTAGGCGATGCATTAGATGAATGTGGTTTGCGATACCTATTAGCACTACGACACCATGTGTGTTTGATACAAGCCTTACCACTTCACCAACGTCTGCATCTAAAACAGCAAGGGTTATCACCAAGCAGCTATGCATGGGCCTTTCACTCAGAAGCCCAAGAGGAACTACTGGCTTTGATTCCAGCCATGCAACGAGGAGACCCTACATGGCCAGAGTTACGTACTGTTGGTGTTGGATGGTGGGTCAGAAGTAACACAACACTCAAGACAATCATTGAAAAGGTCAGATTAGTCTTCAACCTAAGTGATCTTTCATCCAAGATTGTATAACAATTGAATTTTTCAATCCTTTTGCAAGTTGTTGTGATGTTTACTTTTCTGAAAAGTTTTCGTGATCCTCAGTTACCCAAGGGTTGTATTCAGCCCTTGTGTTCCATCCTAACATTCCATCTTTGCAGGTTGCATGTAGTTGAAAGTCAACTTCATAGCTGATGAACTGACTGTCCACACAACCTACAACAAGTTCCTTTTCATTGGATGTACATGTAGTACCCAGCAATTGTTGATATGTATTCTGAATTTCAGTCTCACTTTTTATTTTTAAGAGATCAAAATTTACCCTTAACATGGGTTACCCATTTTGAACAAGAATTAATAATAAATTTGGAGGCAAAGATAAGATCAGTTTTTTGTACAGGTTTTATCCATTCAATACATTTCATGTTTTCATTGGCAGATTGCAAAAGCTCAGTTTCAAGCTGACAACAATCCATTGGATGCAGCATTGTTTTATCTTGCTATGAGGAAGAAGAGCCTGGTAACAGCTCTGTTCAGGTAAGAACACTCCCTGAATTCATGAGTGTACGAGTACAGACACATGAGGTAGTCCTGCATGCTACAGCCAATCCAGTTATCCAATCTAAATATCTTCTCTATTAACACAGGGAATGTCTGTTATTCACAATCAGTCCATAAGACTTGCTCATTTTACAGACACGATACTAGACTGTTACATCACTCAATTTGTAGTTGTTTGATACAAGCTTTGAGGAACAATTTTACTGTATTGTCACCATACTATGCCTACTGTACCAACCAACACAATTCACATCACAATTGACACTTTCACCACCATGGTTTGGCCCAAACCTAGAGTGTGGACCTGTTTACAGGGAGTTGTGGGCGAACAGATAAAGTTTTCTCAATCATTTACAGAACAGCCATATCTTGCACATATTGTAATTATCTTTAACAAAAGTGTTTGACTCTGTTATAGAACTGTGCAAGACACAAGGATGACAGGTTTCTTCAAGAATGACTTTACCCAGGACAGATGGCGGAGAGCAGCTCTGAAGAATGCCTTTGCTTTGCTTGGGAAACAGCGATTTGAACATGCCGCTGCTTTCTTCCTATTAGCAGGTGCTTTGAAGGATGCAATGGAAGTATGCATTGATAAACTTGGAGACATCCAGCTAGCGATGGTGATAGCAAGGCTCTTTGAGGAACATTTAGAAATTCCAGTCACACAGAAAGAGATTTTGTATTCTAATATACTTGGATGTGATAACAACGGTAAAAGGGTAAATAGTTTAAAAGTTAGTCCAGATCCTTTCCTGCGAAGCATTGCATGCTGGATGGTCAAAGATTACTCCAAAGCTCTGGAAACTTTGATTCAGCATCCAGACAAGACATCATCCATTAACAACAGTAGCAGTGTTGACAGTGACAGACAAGGTGTAACGGATACCAATACTGCCAATCCAGATGTCTTCAATTTCTACAACTACCTACGGACTCACCCATTGCTGCTAAGAAGACAGTTTGCAGGCAAAGATAGGGAAGGGCCAAGTTCTGTTCTGATTACTGGCTTTAGCAGCATTCAAGCAGCGGATCAGTCGTACAAAGATGAAATTACACCTCTAGAGAGACAACTTTTCTTCCGTACAGCCCATGGTCATTTTGTAGCTGGCTGTCCTCTAGCAGCATTAGAAGTACTTTCCAAACTTCCAAAGTTACAAGTGACAGACCATGTCACTGAAGACAAACACAAACCTGTACAACATGAAAACTTAGAAAATCAAGGCATGATTGATACTGGAACAATCAGTGACTTTGGCATTGGTCAAGACAATGCAGGCAGTTTTGACTGGGGTCAGCCAGTGTCAAAGACATTGGAACAGAAGCAGAAATCAACTCTTGACTTTGACTGGAGTCAGCCTGTTGGTAGTAAGTTTGAAGACAAATTGGAACTGACATGGAGTGATGATGAATCTGAAACCAAGTCAGACACAGAATCTGCAGGACATGACAACGAGAAACTTCAAGAAAATTCTGAAGAAAAGAACGCACTTCGAGGAGCACTTGCAAAGACAGAAAGTATGGAATCCAATGAGCTTGACAAAACCATTGACATTATGGCTCAACAATTGAAGTTTCAAGCTTGTCTGAAGATACTTATGGAGGAATTGAGGACTCTGGCTACAGGCTTTGAGGTAGAAGGAGGACAACTGAGATATCAACTCTATGTCTGGCTAGAAAGGGAAGTAGAAGCCCTTAAAAACCTATGTAACTATGGAAGCAGAGACATTGAACCTACTGCTCTTGAACCAATGGAATTCTCAGAGCAACCAGAATCAAGAAACCAGCATGACTGTCATGAAAAGAGAAAGAGCAAAGAGATCAAGACACTACATGAAATGCTGATTGCAGAACGAATGGACCTGGAAGCTAAGAGAGAAAGAGCTGACAGGCGTAAAAGTTGGTTGAAAGCAAATCAAAATTTTCTACGGACACTGTTGAGTTATACAAGCCTTCATGGTTCCACTGGTGGTGGTTTACCATCTGTCAAGATGGAACTCATCTTACTCTTACAAGAATTGCAGCAAGAGAAAACTCAACAACAGCTATTATCACCGCTTCCATTCCCAACAACTCTTCCTCTGTTATCGGCAAGTGTTGCCAGTGCCAAGACAGTTGTTGCTGATCCCATTGTCCATTTAAGGAATATCACACATGATATTCTTCACACCATCATACAGTTAACAACTCCTCCAAGACCAGGCAAGAATCTGGGCGTGGTCCGAGTACTTCACACATTAAGTGCTGCACTATCATCCTGTGTCTACCAAAGTCTTTGTGACAGTGATAGCTGTAGTACAACCAAACAGATTAGAAACAAAGGAATGGATGTGTACAGTGGAAGAAGCCATTCAAGTATGATATATCGTCCAGGACATCTCTTAGGAACAAGAAAGAGACACATGTCAGAGGAAAACCTGACAGTGACATCTCCACCTTCCAAATGGCCAGGTATGTATAGCTTGCATCTGTTAGCAATGTGTGACAGGTAATTTCAACTCAACTTTATCCCAAGTAATTTTTGTCACATTTATGAATGAAAAAAATAAGGAAGCCATCTACCCATGTCATAGCACTCATAACACAATGTTCGTTAAATGACTGTAGTTTGGTTGTGTTCAGTGGTTATAATGAAATCTCTGTTATTAAAACTTCACTTTTCTACCAAACTTATGATTTTGTCCTCTTTCACGTGTAGGTGTCTCATCTTTACAAGCATTGCTGGCAACAGAACGGGATGAAGATATGCCAAAGTTGACAATATTCCTGTACGAGTCATTCTTTGCAGTGTATGCTAGCTTGTTGGTGCATGCGTTAACCACCAATGCCTCAGGAGAGCTGTACAGGCTTGTTGCTCATAGCTTTGATGCCAAGTTATGGTCTGCTGTCTTTGGAGGAGGCGGCAAAATTCCAATTCATGTTTCTATGCCAACAGATGAAAGTTTAACTGAAGGTATGTAATCTCAAAACTCATGAAAACCAGACAATTAGTGTGTATGAACCATGTATCGTCTGTGTGGGTTCTCTGGGTCTCATGCTGCACAAAACACACCAAGCAAATTTAAAGGGAACTCTGTCACTGTCTACTTATTATAAAGGGGCAATAGCTGTATCATCGGGTGATTTTTTCCACTACTTTTGTTCCGCATGTCAATCGTAATTAACCAATGCATGTTAAAACACCAGCCAGTTATCTTGTATGCACACTGTAAAATGCATTCTTATTGTTTACAATTGAATTCTAGTCCAGACCAGAAATCACTAGTCAACAATAACAATGCAGTCTACATATACAAACTGAGTTGACAAGCTGAATACTATGTATCTCAACATACTGTGTGGAGAATGACAAGATACTGGCAGTAGTTGATATTAAACACAAAAAAAAATCATCAAAAGTTAGCAGTACATGTCCTTTGAGAGTCGAAAGAATTAGCAAGATGGTTGATAAATGGTTCATAAAATATAGCCAGTTACATACACTTATATACAGCAGAATGTGTGCCCCTAACTTGGTGTTGGTGGTACATGTATGGTATGTCATAGCAAGTTAAGTCAATAAAAATTATATTTACAGTATCAATGTTTTCAGGGCTTTCATATTTTCAAGTCTTCCCAGTCTTCTTAAAATGAAACATATCCTTAACTGGTTTTAATCAATGTGATCTGATGGTGAAATATGAACTTGGCAGGATGAGAAATATATGTGGGTTGCTCATACACCTTCTTAACATTTTCTACAAAGGAAAATGAACAATATAGTAAATGATAAAACAGATGAATCTGACTGAAATGCTAACATTGAAGCCATGGTCAATGACATGAATCATAGACTTAAAGGCAGTCTTTACATGCCATAGGAATTATACCATGATCTTTAGACATTTGTTCCCAGAATTTGTCAATTGTCTTGTGATATGTTGTAACTGGATCATTTGCCTTGTGATCAGCCCAATGGTTCATTATCAGAGTGTTTCATGGTATAGTGAATGTATTGACTGCCTTGTTGAACAAGTTACCTGCTATGTAGCACATATGTTGGGTTTTCTAAACATAGATCTATGTTTTTTTCCAAACAATGGTCTCTGTCTTGAGAAGTGGTGAGGAATAAAATCATGGAATATTTGGTTTATAGATTATTATTTCCCCATGCTGCTAAGTAAAGGTAATTTTCTAATGACCTACAAGGCTAGTTTTGTCTTTGTTTTCCCTCAAGTTATACAATCAGTTTCTTATCTGCAAATTATTTTATTTCAGGAGGTAAAAACGAGGATAAGCTTGCAAAGCAGAGAAGACAGCTAAACCTAAGACTGCTTGGCAAGTCAGCTCCTGGAAGCCACATCTCAACTTCAACTGCTGTTGAAGAAAAAATGAGCTACAAGGAGAAGTTTGTGTCACCTGAGATCAGTCTTATTGATTATTTCATGGTCAAGGTAGGTATGACACTAATGGTTATACTCAAATGATGTCTACAAAGTGTAACCTTGAAATGGCACTGTTATATCTGTATCCATACCATTGTCTACAAAGTGTAACCTTGAAATGGCACTGTTATATCTGTATCCATACCATTGTCTACAAAGTGTAACCTTGAAATGGCTCTGTTATATCTGTATCCATACCATTGTCTACAAAGTGTAACCTTGAAATGGCACTGTTATATCTGTATCCATACCATTGTCTACAAAGTGTAACCTTGAAATTGCACTGTTATATCTGTATCCATACCATTGTCTACAAAGTGTAACCTTGAAATGGCACTGTTATATCTGTATCCATACCATTGTCTACAAAGTGTAACCTTGAAATGGCACTGTTATATCTGTATCCATACCATTGTCTACAAAGTGTAACCTTGAAATGGCACTGTTATATCTGTATCCATACCATTGTCTACAAAGTGTAACCTTGAAATGGCACTGTTATATCTGTATCCATACCATTGTCTACAAAGTGTAACCTTGAAATGGCACTGTTATATCTGTATCCATACCATTGTCTACAAAGTGTAACCTTGAAATGGCACTGTTATATCTGTATCCATACCATTGTCTACAAAGTGTAACCTTGAAATGACTCTGTTATATCTGTATCCATACCATTGTCTACAAAGTGTAACCTTGAAATGGCACTGTTATATCTGTATCCATACCATTGTCTACAAAGTGTAACCTTGAAATGGCACTGTTATATCTGTATCCATACCATTGTCTACAAAGTGTAACCTTGAAATGGCTCTGTTATATCTGTATCCATACCATTGTCTACAAAGTGTAACCTTGAAATGGCACTGTTATATCTGTATCCATACCATTGTCTACAAAGTGTAACCTTGAAATGGCACTGTTATATCTGTATCCATACCATTGTCTACAAAGTGTAACCTTGAAATGGCACTGTTATATCTGTATCCATACCATTGTCTACAAAGTGTAACCTTGAAATGGCTCTGTTATATCTGTATCCATACCATTGTCTACAAAGTGTAACCTTGAAATGGCTGTTATATCTGTATCCATACCATTGTCTACAAAGTGTAACCTTGAAATGGCACTGTTATATCTGTATCCATACCATTGTCTACAAAGTGTAACCTTGAAATGGCACTGTTATATCTGTATCCATACCATTGTCTACAAAGTGTAACCTTGAAATAGCACTGTTATATCTGTATCTATACCATTGTCTACAAAGTGTAACCTTGAAATGGCACTGTTATATCTGTATCCATACCATTGTCTACAAAGTGTAACCTTGAAATGGCACTGTTATATCTGTATCCATACCATTGTCTACAAAGTGTAACCTTGAAATGGCTCTGTTATATCTGTATCCATACCATTGTCTACAAAGTGTAACCTTGATATGGCACTGTTAGTCAGTATGACATGTACAGTAGTACATTTTAAACAGAATCTTGGTGCAATTTAGATGTTGCCTTCAGATCTGATTGTGTCACAGCAGAGCTATACTATGTAGACATCCACCTGTGTGCAAGTACTATATTAAATCATATGTTTGTGAGGTGTAGTGAAAACACAGTGGAAGTCAAGGCATTTTATTTACTTATACAGCCATACGTACCCGCCATTCAAGATACAATGAGTTATGATTCTGATGATGAAAGTAATGATTCTGATGAAGAAACTCCCTATGATGAAGAAGATGATGTCTTCACCACGACAACAACAATCTCTACTCTAGAAGAACACGCTGACTATAATTCCTATAGCTGGTGTTTGATGAGATATGCCACAGTACGTCTGGTGCTCTTCAAGCTGCAAGGTTTCCTACCATCAGTTGGTATTGAATTAGCAGGTTTGTCCTTTTTATGAATCTGAATTTCTTAACTTTTGTGTTACAACAGAATCCCTTGAATATGCTGTGATATTTGCAGTAAAAAGTGTTCTTCACTAGAATATAAATTATCCCACAGAATATTTTCTGGAACATAAGAAGTGAAGATACACAGCTGAACATCCTGTAAGATATTCTATACTCCCAAATTGCACAGTGACATTGCTGGGTCCCAAATTTTAATGATCACTTAAAGCAAAAACTGTTAGCTCACCAACATTGAACTCTTCTGTTTTTGACATTTATATAACATTAGTGTAACTTAAAAAGTTTATGAAAGCAGTACACAATTAAAGCCTTCTTTGAGTTGGCAAGGAGAAATGTTGTTACAGAAATATAGTATAAAGCCATTGTATGGCACTACACTGACTTGTCCAGATGCTGGTTTCAATTTGGTTTTGGTGACGACTTTGTAGCATTGTTTGTTGTTCATTTCTGACGTGAGTCAAATAAATGTATTGGAGTAATATAGTTGAGGGTAGAATGCTTGACGTTAATGTTATTCTTGCCAATCAAGTGGCATGCTATGTCAATCTGTAAGTAGAGAACAGATGAATCAGTTGATAATAATTCATTTATTAGGAGAGAATTGATATGTCTTTCTGCCTCTACTCCTGAAATGTCAGAGAGATATGTAGCATTCACAAGATTTATTGGAAAATCAGTAAATTTGTGAAACATTTCAACAAAATGACAGATAATCCAGTGATTTTAAATGTTGTATACTTGCTATAGTCTATCTTGATGCAGCTGTAGTAATTGTCTCTGCATTAACAGCAAATTCATTACACTATGTTTTTATCAGATATCTCCCTCAGTACTTTCTATAACAAAGTTATAATATGTAATAATGAATGTAAAAAATGTTCACTATATTCACAGTAGTATTTGTAATGCATTGTTTCTTCCCATAGAAACCAGATGGTCTATGCTTCTACCTGCCAGGTGGTATTCAAACAATGTTTTTGCTAATCTTATATATGGCTTTCTACTTGTAGAGTTACCTGTTGTGTCTCCGATGATTCACTCCGTAATGAAAACTCTGGAAAGGTGGCAGCAATTGCTGATGGGAAAACTGGAATTATTTGCTGGACCTCCTCCAGACTACATTTCATATGATATCAGTTCCATGCAGACTGGTGGACCAGCAATCCTACGATACAAAGCAATGCTGGAACCCTCCAACACTCCTTTCAGGTATTTTGTCATTCATACAGTACACAATGTGAAAACCAACAAGTGATTGGTTTCTATCAGAGATGAAGTTTAAATGGGCTTTAAAGACAACTTTAAGGTGATAGATTCTTTGTCTCAAGATTGTGAAAAACATCACCTGTCCTTGCTAAAAAGGAGAAACGGTTTTCAAGTGGAAAATACATTTCCATTGATGCACTTGTCCAACATATATATATTGATATATTGATATGCGTACATGGCATTTTAAAGGCATGGGTCAGATGTGTTCCCTGATATCACTGTATGCAAGGATGGACTATACTTGTTTGAACTTACTTGTTTAGGTCAGAGGGAGAATGTGCTTCAAGAAAGAGTTCAAATTTATGTTTCTTGATATTTCATCAGATCTAACAGTCGATCAGCTCAGTCTGTACGCAGACTCTGGAACTTCCTTGTACGTCAGGAACATGTACAAGATATTTTTATTCACTACATATTCAAGAAGAAACCAAGGGAGCATGAGGTATGGACATCTCTGTTTCTCACACGTCATTGTATTGCCTCTGATTCGGCAGTCCTACTTCCTCTATATGTGTCTGTTGTATCTTGATAATTAAATCCTGCAGCAATCCTGAAGGAGTGGAAACTGTAATTTTTTTCAACAGAAAATGTGTGTAGTAATTTTATAAAGATACCCAGTGATGTTCTGGTTACAACTACCTCTTTTATGTGTTCTGTCTCATAGCTCCTAGAGGGCGCTGCAAATTCTCTTCCATGCAGCTTGTTTAATATGCAGTAGAAAATGTCGTAAGATGCTGTTGTAATTCAATTGTGCACATGAAGTTGTCTTGAAATATTTTGTTTTTGTTTTATTTTTAAGACTGAAACAACAGATGAAACTGATGGACGTCCACATACAGGCAAATCACGCATTTTGCATAAAGAAAATGATAAAATTTCAGGATTTACAATCAACCATGTAAGTATGAATGCTGTCATGTCTGTATGGCTTGAAATAACATTTGTTCATTGAAATTACTCAGAGGGGTTAAGATTAAGGCTGAATCATCTCAATTGTTTGAACCATAAGGTGGATACTTGAAATCTCAAAACATGAATGTTTCATTTCATTGGTCTACATGCATAAGTTACTCTAAAGCCTATTAGAAATATACTCGACAACTGATAAATCCTATGCTATGCATTAAAAGTAATCTCTTAACCAAACCAAATGCTTTTACACTGGTATACAGATAAGAATGGACAGTGAAATTGATCTAAATATTGTCACACTTGTGTAATTGGTTTGTAAAGTTGTTCCAAAACTTGTCTCAGAAGTTGCACTGACTTGTTATAACTGCAGTGAAAATCAAAGAGCTTTTATGGACCCATAATAAACACACACCAGGGAGTACACTTTGAAGTGCACTTCACATACACAGACTCATATTACATTCCTTATATGCTGCTGCTGAGTTACATTGTATCACAGCCAAGTCAAGTCTTGTTGTTCATTAGACTCTTGTTGCCTTTGCATCGTAGAAGTTCTTTGCCAAAAAAAATTAGGATTTACAGGAAAGAGGTGTACATACGCCAGAAATAATAAGTGAGAAAGTTGTCGAAATGTATGGGGATAGAAAGTCAGAAAATCTTTACCCTACACACACAGACACTAATCAGTGTCTACTTTATTGCTTTATATCAACAATTACAGCAGAAACCTACTGTGAAACAACACTATAATCTGTCTTTAGTTTGCCACAACTCAACTTAAGTTACTGATCCTGTAGTAAATTTTCAAACAACTTTACAAACCAATTACACAAGTGTGATAACATTTAGATCAATTTCACTGTCCAATTTTATCTGCAAACGACAGTAACTTCAACGAAAAATACACTTGTACGAGTGACATGCCATAGTTCATGTCTGCATCACTGATAATGATATATATTTTATACAAGTTGATGGGTCATTGACAGATAGCATAGACTGTAGGTTCGGACCATTCTTCATACAAGAAAATGATTATGTCAGTTTCAACATACCATGTGCTGATACTATTGAGGGCAATTGATGTAAGAGAAGATTTGTGAGAAAAAATAGTTTTAGTGTCTTAAACCGCTATATGGCTGATATGAGTGATACATGTAAGCAGGTTGAATCATGTATAATTTGTGGTTTTCCTTCAAGTTCATCGCTACTCATGTTTCTGTCAATTATCATGCTTTTGCAACCAACTATAGACACTAGAGCTGTAGAGTACAAACCAAAGCAATGGACTTACATATTACTCTATGAAAGACATTTTGTGTTGTATATTTGATAAAAAAAATGATATTGAGTTATTATGCACGAATGGTAGATTTTATTGCAAAAGTATATTCTCAACAAATGTTATTTAGAGTTAGTATGGTTAGATGAAATGAAAATCTTGAATCATGGTTTTTAACTCTCTCTTTGGCAGTTTGAGTCGCAAAATAAAAAAATATACTACTATTATTAATTATTATATACTAATAATATTTATTCCCATGTGAACTTAATGTTTCTTAGAAACTTCATGGAACCAGTTATGGACATAATTGAATGCTGAATAATTTTTTTTTGTTTTAAGTATCGAATATGTTTTGTTTGTATTTTGTTAATTGCTGTTATTCCCCCATTTCAATACAATCTAGGGTGCCTGGGCAAATATAACCTGCAATGGAGTCTACAGTGTACGTATTGATCCAGTCAGAGGCCCTCTCTGACCATCATTTACTTTCCCAGGTTTTACAGAGCTGCAAGTCTTCTTTTTCTATCCAGGGTCTCTGCATGCTTCAAATCTTACTTATTCCTAGTCTGAGAATAATCATCAAAAAGTGGAAACAGTATTGACTTGAGTTTTCATTTTTAATGCCAATTACAGTTTCTTGTTCTACTCTCCATAGCAAATTGAGGTACACAGTGTGGAGCTTGTCAACTCAGTTTGTACATGTGTAAACTGCATTGTTATTGTTGACAAGTGAATTCTGGTCTTGGCTAGAATTCAAATGTAAATAATAACAGTGCATTTTAGAGTATATATATATATATATATATATATATATATATATATATATATATATATATATATATATATATATATATATATATATATAATATATGCTTATTAAAGGAAGTAGAACAAAAGCTTGAAATTGACGTAAAAATAAGAATAATGAAAAAATCAGTTTTGCCAGTCAGAGTTATACTACAAAATATGTCTGTAGCAAAATTTGCCCCGTTCATAGAAGCAAATATAGATTTATTTGCAAATTTTGTATATGAAATGCTGTACAGTGCTTCTAGTGTTGTTTTGTCAAGTTTACATTTTTGAGATCAGACACCAACCATTGTCTTCAACTGATTGCCACATTTTTGTATGATGATTACTTAGATTGTTTTCAATCATTCTGAATGTACTATCATAAGCTAACTCTTCACTGTCTTGTTCTTTATAAAGTTTGATCCATTAACTGAAATAAATTATCTGTCTTCTACTCAACACATACACAGACCAGAGACAAGATACTGCTTTAATCACTCAATTAACTATTAAGATTTGCTGTAAATGTTTATTGGAATATGAATGTTAATAGATTTATCATAGTGTTTAATTTTCAGCATCAATACATCATATGAAAAATAACTTCATTATTAATTGTTAATTGTATCAGATAATGCACTCAATATTATTTGGCAGTAAAGAGAAATTACAGTTAATTGAAAAAAATATGAATCTATATAATCAGACAATTTTCATCTTTTGCTGTTTCCCTGACTGCTAATACATGTAATAAGTTACAATGCATAAAATATTTGGTTTTAAAAATAATCAGTGTCAACACTGAGAGATATAATATGGCTAAAGGATTCAACATATGATATCACTTAGCAAGCAAGATTAGTGTAGGAACCATCTTAAAAATGTCACAAACTCAGCTTGATTTTGAAAATGGCAGCAAGAGTAATATTGTGTATAATAGATTATGCTTCACAATTCAAGTTTTATTGGCATTTAAGAGGAAGGGTGCGGCACCAAATTTTTACTACTTCACTGTACTGCAATGCTAGGGGGTCAAATTCATATAATATGGAAAACGTACAATGGGTATTGAGTGACCAATGAGGCCGGTATTGTTAATAATTGCAGGTTATACTTTACTGTGATTATCAATGAGTCAGATGGTCACCAGCAGTGATAGTACACATCTGTGATATATGGAGACATCACACATATATCTGTAAAAGCAAACCAAACAGTATCATCTATGTACATGGTGAACTGACACCACCAGTTTTCATTCCAAACAGACATGTAATTCACAAAAGCTAACCTTTCCTTCCCGTCTGTGTCTCTCCCTCCCTCCCTCCTTCAGTGTAAATGCAGCAAATCTTCCTGTATTTCCCAGTCCCCAGAGTTCATGTAATACACACGTGCACTTAATTATTCAGTGTAACAACACATTCATGTCAGTAACTTCAGCTACATCAAGTCTTTGAACACTGAATTTTCTCATCAAAAAAGCTGTAATCAGATCAAGTGTTAGTCATCATAAATTAGATAAAACTCAGCCTATAGATCATTTTCAGATTTACTGATTAATCACTTCCTGTGTTGAAAAAACCATGCCATGTCTCAGTTTAGTGGATTGACTGATAAATTATACAACTGGAAAGACTCAAACGTTTATGAAGCATACATAATAGCATAGAGAGTACAAGTGAGATGATAATAGCTGACCAATGCGTATTGTATGTAAAAAATATACAGCAACATTTGATAGCTGGACGTATAGAAATAAATCTAAGGGTTTGGTGGCAGCCAGCATTTTTAAACTTACCGTCAGAATTGTTAATAGAAAAACAGGTGCTGTTCATGAAGAATAAACTTCTGTCATAATGTTTTCTTTAGACTCAAACTGAATTTGCTATCATGGATGTCTAAATTGAAGATAAAACATTGTACATTAACATGACTAATGAGTAAATCAAATCATACAAACATACAGGAGAGACATGCACCCACTGATATGGACCTGCTACAGGGATTGAACCACCAACCCTTGAACCACTAAGGACTCTGGTGTTCATCATGATTCTCTTACAAACAGTCAACATGGAAACCCTTGTACAATGATAGTCACAGCGTGCATGGCATGTTAATCTTTATGACTGAATGTGAAATAGATATAGAGGGTAGATGTGACAGGTGTCTAACTTTGTGGTGAATGATTCTATTCTGTGACACTGGATGACAATGCGGTCGGCAATAGTTGTTTCCTATTATTCTATTGTACTTTCCACTTTAGTATTGTTGCATTCTGCTGATCTTGTAGCCTCACATTTCATATTGCTAACCATCGAAATCTCTGTCCATTGTAGGCCAATCCTAGCTGTATTGTAGTATCGACACCAAGAGAGGTTGCAGAGCTTGATCTATCTCTCATGTTAGACCCACAGCCATTAGCTTGGATTGAAGATCGCTTTGATGACACTGACAGGTAAAATAGGCTGGGGAAGGTGTTCGGTGAAACAATTAAAAGAAATACTATCGTTAAACCTAAAACTGTCAAAAGATGTGGATTTTAATAATGGGTTAAACCCAGAATTCAAATGGACCATGATACAAACAAGACTATATTCACAAAGAGGAATAGAAATATGTGTATTTTCATATACTTCTATGCATGTTGGTTTTGTACTGCCGTCCTGTCACCTCTTTGGTGTACTAAATCTGTAGAACAGAATATTTCATAATATCTGTATCTACATGTAATTTGTCAAGACCAAAGAGAGTTTATTAGAGTTCTTTACTTGTATTGATAATTTTAAGTTTACTTGTTCACAAAGTAAGTGTTTGTTTACAGTTTGTATTTGTTGGTTTTAATAAGTGGGTTCTATATTATTAAACTTTGAAGTTAGCGGGGTTTTATGGCTGTTCACTGGATACGGATGCTCAATGTAAGATCTAAAAGCTTTTAAATGCCATGAAAGATAACCTCAATACATATTTGAATTTATGAAAAGTACAAAAACTTCAAGACAACAGAAAATACCAGCTGATGAAAGGATGCATGTGTCTTTCAGTCCAATGTCTAGAGGGCAGAGTGAAGATGACTTTGTACTTGTACATACAGTAGAAAAGAGTGCATCATCATCAACTTTAGGATCTAACTTTGGCTCTTCAAGTGGATTAACACCAAGTGGTTCAAGTTCACAACTTTTATCATTGACTGCTAATTCTCTGCTTGATCAGAAGCAAACTGGAAGAGAATCTACAGTGGTAAGTATCCATGTTGTAACACGGTATATGATATGAAATCAGGTCTCTGTTTACTGATAGCGGCAGATTTGGTAGGACTCATGCTGACCGATATGTGTCCTCTGACAAGTGTTTTCCTGTCAATAGGACAGCTAGTTCACTGATTTAGCTATATTGTTATGATATGTCATTCTGTAAAATGATGATATGTTTGTAGAATTGTTATTGATATGCCAGTTCTTGTCCGCTTGAATCAGTTATAGTGTACACCTGTAGTTCTATGAGGTTACTATGGAAATACTGCACAGTATACATGTTGAATCTAATAATGTTCAGTGCTAATGTCAGAGTCCATGTTTTAGGATATTTTTGTAATAACCTTATCATTGGAAATCTAACAGTTATGATTGTTGCTTGGAATAGGCCAAGCAGTAACTGTCTACGTGCAGTGTTAGAGCAGATTTACTTCCTGTCTCCAATGCAAGGATGGAATGCTGGTAGTACAACACAATTCTGAAAACAAGTAAAACTACACGTAAAGGACATAAGAAAAATCCCAGCAATTATCCAATAGGTCCCTTCAAATGTATAAATGTGATGGTGTACGGTAGATGGATTGGGTAGTTGCTTATAGATGGATGTACAGCATTTTCAAAATGCTCCAAAAGTAGGAGGGGCTTGTACACTATCAAGGGGTTATACTTTGACTAGTATTACATATTATTCTTGATGGCATGATTAGATCCCTGTGTGAATGTTACTTCTAGCCCTGATGGGTAGAGGACATTGAGAGATATCAAGTTTTATGGATCAAAGTAGGCCACTTGCTACACTATCTTTACTTTTTTGTTTTAAACATTAACACAGATAGGTCAGCTATGGCTAAGCTATGTACAGGTTGCCCAATATACATCAACAAATTTCTACTTGCAGCAATGAAGTTTACGATATGGTACAAATAGTGAATCTATGGCATGTCATCATGCTGTCCACTATGCTTGATTGATATTCTGAAATACATTAGAAACATTTATTGCAAGCTGCACAATTGTGAAGTTATGCATTTTAAGTCATCAAATTCTCCTGGAAAATTAGATGTGACTTGATAAAAAGTGCTACCGGTATAATATCCAGTGATATTATATCTAGTGATATTACACCATCACAATGATACAAATGGCATACAAGTTATCCCACTTTCATCAATCTGTATAGAAATGCTCATTCAGTAAATGTCACAATGTGTAATGATTTAAAGTGGTAAGTCTTTCCTCAAGGGATATTGATGAGTAGATTACCAAGAAATGTCATTGTCAGAGTTGGTCCAGTCTGTCTTATCATTTTTAGGGTTCTTTTCAAGTGAGTCCATGTCACACAATAAATGTCATTAGCCTTGTTTGAATGATTTTATTCATCAACATAGTTCTTCTTTGATAATTTGATTTTTCTCATTCAGTACATCAAACCTTTGAAATGCCACTCATTAGCTATACGAACAAACAGCCATTTAATGCATAATGGTTTGTTGGTGTGACAATTGTAATGCACTCATAAGAAACCCTAGTAATTTCAAATGATAGAAACACAATACCATAATTGGGATGCCAGACACTCAAAACATACGATATCACACTGACTGTGGCAGCACACTAAGCAATGTTTGGTTTTCAAATTACTGCATCTCTAAATGTTACACAGTCAAAATCAGTAAAATTTTCAACAAATTGTTCCCCTGAAACTTTTCATTCTGTCATAGAAATGTTTGAATTACTGTTGAAATGAAAAAGTCAAATTCACCATTTTATTGCTTGAAAATGAGCACTATTTATCACCATAAAGCGTAATATATGACAGTGTAAACATTTGTGGTTCTTGGCTGATGTAAAGCATCTTAAACCTTGGTAGAATGTCTGACCAAATGATTCAAGTGTTTGTAAAGGAGCATTTGTAATCATCACATTTCTATATCTTGCATTAAGAGTTACTGATAGTTTGAGTTATGGTGTTGTGGATCAGACCATTTTTACCCTCTTTTCCTAAAGAACAACTCAAGAATGATGTCTGCCTCATGTAATCCTAGCTTTAAAGCTACATTTGTTTGTTTCAAACATAAAAAAGAAGAAAAAGATGACCAGATGTATTGTATGTTAGCCATTTATTTGAAGCTTGATAAGTGGCTTGGCGATGGAAGATTCAAATACTTTAACAATGTTAATATGATGATGCAGACTCATCTATGCAGACATACTATACTCTTGTAGCTAAATACCGGTACTTTGTACTGCAATGTTAATATGGATCAAAGATTTTCTTGCAGCACAGGCAAATACCAGTACAATGTGAATAAGGACCAAAAAATTTCTTGTATCATAATTTTGCCCTGACTCAGACACAGCCTTGGGACTGAGTATGAATGCAAATGAATGAATTACTGTTCTCACAGTTTCCTTTGAATGTTTATAAAATACTACCATTCCTGTGATGGAATATGACAAAGATCTGCTATCTAAGGAAATTCATCCACTGATCTGAGGCATGTAATTATTTTCAATATTTTCAAGCATATTATATTATATTTGTGTTGTGGACTTTGGTTTTGCTGCCATTACAAAGTTGCTGGTTAGTCTTTTGGACAAGATATGTCTATGCTTAACCATGTGATAGCTACTTGTACTTCTAGAGTCAGTGCGCCCTCACAGCCAAATTGATGAATCAATGACTCAGGAAAGTTCTCTTTGATTCACTGAAATTTTACATGTTACATGTTATGTGTACCATACTTATCTAAGGCTACAGGCAAGAAATTCCAGGAAATTCCTAAGTTGACACAGTGAAATGTTGTCACACAAAGGAAAAAGGATAAAATACTGAATTGTTTAAGGGCCAGTGATAATACTGATACCCACAATATAGAAGATGATTAACTTATGATCTAGCTTAGACTGAAATTCAAAATTTCATATCTTTTTTAATTGGTATTAGCAATTTTATTGTCAATTTTAAACTGTTGCTAAAATGTAGTTTTTTCTCTTTAATTCTGTAGTTGCTACGGAGACCGGTACAAGGAGTCAGGCGGATGACATCACATCCAACATTACCATACTGTAAGTGTTAAGTTTTCCAAAACTCTTCTAAATTCAGTGATTTGAGAAAACCGAATGTTTTTTCTATCTATCAGTTTAAATTCATCTACATCTTCTATTCTGATCATTTTAACCGTGAATAATTTTTCTTCAGTATCTGTGAGTAATGACATGTTGTTTTTTAGCTTATGTTTTGTCTACACACCTATAGGTGTTGATTTTTACGTTTGAGTATCCGTCCATAAATTAATTCATTTGTCAACACAAACAATTGCATGTTACAGAATATGTACATTGTGCTAATGTGCCCAATATGATCTACAATGTTTACTCTTTTGACTTCTGATGTATCCTTTGTGTGCATTGACATCATCACTTGTATGTGTACATGAATCATTGGTAAGACAAGATATTCATCAAACCTGTATTGTATCTATAATCCAGATCTAACCGGATCAGTAGACGGAAGTGTCCAGATGTGGGAATGGGGACATTCACAGAAACTACAACAACACAGGACATCTGGAAATTACCCTAAAGTTACACGGATGCATTTTAACCCACAAGGCAATAAGGTGAGTTCTAATAAAGCCCTCCATCCTATCCATCATTGTTCACAAACTCATCAGACTATTCAAATCTTTTAATTCAGCTCTTTCAAAATCATACAAAGCTGTAAGACTGAATATAATTGTCAAATATTAAGTTGCCACATGATTTAACATTATCTTAGGGGGCATGCCTTATATTTATTCACCAATAAAGTCACTCTCAAGCAAGCACTGATTTCTACCATGAAGATGATGTGGTACAGTAGTCTTTTACTGAGTATAAAGAGCTGTTATGTGAAACAGTGTTGAGGGTATTTTTGTGTTATATGGTTTTTCAGTACATACACCAGATTGTCCAAAATGCATACGTATGACATGTATTTGAACGTTGCCATGAGATAGGTTTTCAGTAAAATACCAGTGTTACCAGATGTACATTTTCTGAAAACTTTAAATCAAACAGTAAATCATTCAATCAACAGCAAATGATTTCTCATTGCCTGACAACTTCTTCGTCCAAATTAAAATGCAAGTTTATAAAAACGGGTGATGCTCTAGAAAACTTACAGAATTTTTAGAAATCACTGAGACACAAAATTGAATTGATAGATCTAATTTATAAAAAATGTTCTAAGAATGTTTTTTTCAAGTCAATTACAATGGTTTGATCCATGTTTGGTTGCTCATGCTAGCAGTGTTCTAATCTGTATAATTGTAAAATAGATTTACCATCAGCTGATACTATAACCAGTCAGCTGATACTATTACCAGTCAGCTGATACTATTACCAATCAGCTGATACTATAACCAGTCAGCTGATACTATTACCAATCAGCTGATACTATAACCAGTCAGCTGATACTATTACCAATCAGCTGATACTATAACCAATCAGCTGATACTATAACCAGTCAGCTGATACTATAACCAGTCAACTAATACCATTACCAATCATTTGATATTATAACCAGTCAGCTAATACTATTACCAAACAGCTGATACTATAACCAGTCAGCTTATACTATAATCAGTCAGCTGATACTATAACCAGTCAGCTAATACTATTACCAAACAGCTGATACTATAACCAGTCAGCTTATACTATAATCAGTCAGCTAATACCATTACTGATCATCTGATGGTATAACCAGTTAGCTGACCAGTCAGCTCATTCTAACCAATCAGCTGACACTATGACCAGTTAGCTGATACTAACCAATCAGCTGACACTATGACCAGTTAGCTGATACTAACCAATCAGCTGACACTATGACCAGTCAGCTGATACTAACCAATCAGCTTATATTATAACAGTCTTGGTTATACAAGACACAGGTAGTAAGAAAACCTGCAAGAACACCAGCTTTTCACTCCTGCTAATTGCAGAAATGCAATCAGATAATTTGAAAAAATCTTTTACCTCTTTGCATCTTTCCTTAAATTGTATCAAAATATACTTTTGCATCTTTCCTTAAATTGTATCAATATACATGTACTTTTCATCTTAGTATTCATGAATTCAGCTGACTGATCACTGTCTAAAAAGAAATGAATGGTACAACCTACCACTTTTTGAATTGTCTGAGACAAAATCACCATATGTTTTCTCAGTTACACTTATCAAGTACAGCTAATTTTAGTACCCTTGACCCTTTAGCAAGCACTTTTTCGTGTGCATCAGTCATGTACTTTCATAATCAACATGGTATTTTTGACGGCATGTACAGTTGAGTAAGGTGGTGATGTACTCTCAGCAGTATGAAATGTTCATGTCATTGAAGATAACACAATGAAAGGTCACTGGGGCATTGCCTTTATGAAATCCTAATTGGTGTGACTGTTATCAGCACTTAGCTAAATTAACCATATGTATCAGATACTATCACTGTGTACAAAAATCTGTTAAAGTGGTGTCCTTCATTACTCTTAAGGCAACAGCTGTATTTAATCCATTAACAGTGTCTTTCAATACCCTCAACACAGCAACTGTATTGAACAATTAAAGCAGTGTCCTTCATTACCCTTAAAACAGCAACTGTATTGAACAAATAAAGCAGTGTCCTTCATTTCCCTCAACACAGTAACTGTATTGAACAATTAAAGCAGTGTCCTTCATTTCCCTCAACACGGCAACTGTATTGTACAATTAAAGCTGTGCTCTTCATTACCCTTAAAACAGTGACTGTTGAACAATTAAGGCAGTGTCCTTCAATACCTTCAACACAGCAACTGTGTTGAACAATTAAAGGAATGTCCTTTATTACCCTCAGAACAGCAATTGTGTTGAACTATTAAAGCAGTGTCCTTCATTACCCTTAAAACAGTAACTGTATTGAACAATTAAAGCAATGTCCTTCATTACCTCAACACAGCAACTGTATTGAACAATTAAAGCAGTGTCCTTCATTACCTCAACACAGCAACTGTATTGAACAATTAAAGCAATGTCATCTTCTAACTGACCCTCAGAACAGCAATTGTGTTGAACAATTAAAGCAATGTCCTTCATTACCCTTAAAATAGCAACTGTATTGAACAATTGAAGCAGTGTCCTTCATTTCCCACAACACAGCAACTGTATTGAACAATTAAAGCCGTGCTCTTCATTACCCTTAAAACAGCAACTGTATTGAACAATTAAAGCCGTGCTCTTCATTACCCTTAAAACAGTGACTGTTGAACAATTAAGGCAGTGTCCTTCAATACCTTCAACACAGCAACTGTGTTGAACAAATTAAGGAATGTCCTTTATTACCCTCAGAACAGCATTGTGTTGAACAATTAAAGCAGTGTCCTTCATTACCCTTAAAACAGCAACTGTATTGAACAAATAAAGCAGTGTCCTTCATTACCCTCAACACAGCAACTGTGTTGAACAATTAAAGGAATGTCCTTTATTACCCTCAGAACAGCAATTGTGTTGAACTATTAAAGCAGTGTCCTTCATTACCCTTAAAACAGTAACTGTATTGAACAATTAAAGCAATGTCCTTCATTACCCTCAACACGGCAACTGTATTGAACAATTAAAGCAGTGTCCTTCATTACCCTTAACACAGCAACTGTATTGAACAATTAAAGCAATGTCCTTCATTACCTCAACACAGCAACTGTATTGAACAATTAAAGCAGTGTCCTTCATTACCTCAACACAGCAACTGTATTGAACAATTAAAGCAATGTAATCTTCTAACTGACCCTGAACCAGCGAAGACATCTCCAGTATCTCTTGGATCATCGTCTGCTTACACAGCTCGTTAGCCAGACTGGAATCTTCCACTAACCAAGCCATGTGGGATACTGCCACAATATTGTGTTAAGGGAGTTGGATGGAATTAGAAAATCGGGCGGACCAATCAGAGCAGGCATTACAAGTCATGGAAATCCAAGATGGGCGCCTGCTAAGTGTAGAGCATGTGACTGCGACCTAGGCCCTAGAGATAGATGAACGATCTTCACATCAATGTTTCTGAGGGACTTACATGGCGTTTTAAGCGAATTTTGTGGAGAACTAAAAGAGCATGTGGGATCTAAGTACATTTGCAAGCCATGCTTCACCAAAGTAAATACTTTACGGAAGCTGCAAGGCAGTGTCAAGAATTTACGTACTCGCGTTGAAAATGTGCCAGAAGAATTTAGCATGAAATGTAAACAGCGACCACGAATACTTGTAAATGTAACACCAAGAAAAAGTGGGAAAAGACTGATAAACCGCACACCGACTCCCAAATGGTAAAGATCGCAAAGGTGTCCGTATGCCCAAGGTCGCATTCGTAGTAACCGATTATCTGATTGGCTATTTACTGGTCACATACAGTTGTGCGGTGGCGCTTTAAAAAAGACGATCTAGGGGGTCTATCAGCCAAGGTCTGATTTCTGGATGCATCCAGCTGGCCGGAGAGGAGACCTTGGTAAGCAAAGATGCTCTTGGATAAACTGACAAGACAGAATTGGACTTGCAGACGGTGCAAAACCAGTGCATGGTGTTTCTGACTTCTTTGTTAATGAAATGCCTGTCTTACAAGTAATGTTAATAAGATAACATGGTCCCGTTTGTGGAGCAAAACCTGTGGGAAGATATTATTTTTAATAGAACTTGGGATGATAAAAGACATTATCAGCACCATCTTGGTCCAGGGTCGGCCCAATGCATTCAGACATGCAATTTGGACCCAACTCAAATTTTGGGGTGGTCCTGGATTCCCTTCTTGCCTGGTCCAAACTAGACCAGCCCTGGCCCAACCTAGCACATGCAGATTGACATTTTGAGTAGATTCACAACCTGGGCTGGCCCAGGGCCGACACAAATTACTCAATATGAACATGACATTTATAGGAAGGAGGGTAAACTATTTCAGTACATTGCAGCTTATAATCCTACTATGGAAATTGGTGGCAAATAATTACCACCAGCTAGAATTTGGGGTGGCAGCTTGATGCAATATGGTTGCAATTGCCACCATTGCCACTGATTATTTTTAACACTGAATAATGCAGCCAAATCATCAGCTGCAGGGATCAACAGCTCCCAAACCTTGAGCCAACAGGGACTATGTCATCTACGCTGATTTGTTTCAACTGTGTTACCATCTATGGCAGTTTGTTGTTCATTTCAAATTCAAGCAAATGAAATAAGATGCAATCAGTGTTATCTTTTCATATCAAACAAGACAAAGACAAGACAATTTCTATTTAAAAATAGACAGCAATGATTGTACTTGTACCATATATCCTATAGAATGCATTCTAGATGATACAAAAATGAAGTATTAAGGTGATCAACTGTTGTTGATTGCACAGGTTACTCGTTAAAAATGACCTATGCTCAATGCTGGATGTTTTGTGTCATAAATCATGGCATAATGTGGTTAGAAAGCATCTTCTGTTGACAAATGAGTCACTCAAGAAGTCAGATTTATTGCTCTTTAGAATATTACCATCAAAAAGTGCTGGAATTAAATTCCGATTCCAACACATAAATCATCAATTTTTGTTTTTAACCTGTGCACTACTGTATGACGCTATGCCAAAAGAAATTTTAGATACATATCGTATTAGCATAATCGTAAGCATGAAAGATTTCAACAAAGAGTCATTTTGGCCATCAATTTTCAATGTAATATGTTTAATAGCACCGCTCCCGTATCACATACATTTGCCTTACAATGCTTCATATTCAATGAACTTAAGGCTGTATGATATCTGTAACTGTGAAACACCACCTATCAAACCTTAATCTTGATTAACATTGTAAACACAAATACTGAAATTCATGGTGAATCAGAAATGTCAATTACAAGGTATGTGAATATCTGTCTATCACATTATCCAATGACAAAGCTGGACAAATGAAGTTGGCTCTTGGATTTTCTATTTCATATTACTGAACAAAGGATTGTATACACTGCTCTATCAGGCAAACATTAACTCTATCCTAAATGTCAAATGTTAAAAGCTGCAACTTCTATGACTATGCTAAATGTCATGTTCTTATGAAATGCCCTTTAAAGTATGATACATCAACAGATATCATAAAAATGTAATTCAAGTAGAAAGTTCTTTGTGAAAAGGTTTGTTACATCACCATATCACTTTGTTCAATTTACAAATTAGTAAGGTTTATTTTTTCTGTTGTCCAGAGCAGCAGTAATTTTTCCCCAATTTCATTGAAGAAGTCATCTTTGAATTTTTTCATTGGAACATTTGTAAATGATTGACACAGTGATCATGAAAAGATACAGTGCCATCATCAAACAATTGTGTTTCATGGTGATTGTCCTTTCAACCAATTAAATGGTATTTTGCAAACAATCAGGTATCAATGCACAGCTTTATGCCATGCTATCAAATCCTGACACCACAAATTGTTATAGTAAAATACACTACTATACCTTCCGTAACCTTGAATCATAACTTCAAGTTGGCTGTTCTTTGTTGTGCTTTACAACCCCTTTTATACACACAGTCAAAGCTGAGTGGTAGGCAGAATGGTATATTTTCTGAAGGAGTGGCGATATTAAAGGAAATTGTAACTACAGGGTTTATGTTTGAAATGAAATACTTCAGGAATAGCTATGGCATAAATTCTTGTATGGTTCAACTATATGTTTAAAATAGCTTAATTTGATAGGATTTTTCTGTTGAAATGGATTCTGTCTGTTACATGTATATAAATGCCGATGGTCAGAGAATTATGATTTTGTTCTCAGTCAATTTCAACAAAAGTTTTGTTAAGAAGCTAAAAACAAAGCTGTTATTGAGACTGGGATGTGCTTTGCTCATTTCATCCAAATTAGCCATGTTACTGCTGTCATTGTTGAAGACAGTAGTCTATGCTGCCACAACAATAAAGCATACACTTAACCTGTATTTGAACCACGTCTTGTTCTTTGATAAAACAAGACACACAGGTGATATATATAGTCTTTTGATTTTGAATTGCTGAAACTTTCATCAGCATTATGGTAAAATTTAACATCACTATGATTCATGGGTGCTAGCAAGCTGTGTGGCATAATAAGTCACATCGATGGGAATTGCAAAGAGTTCATGAAAATGGAGTGGAGTTAAATGTTATTAGTACCGTTGATATATAAGTGACACAATTACATCATCACATTCAAAGCTTTGACTCTCATTACTGTCAAACTATTGATCAAAGGTTAGGCCAACTCATGTGCATTTCACAGTGAATTTCAGAGTGTGGAAGATTTATGAACCTCTCAAACAAAGTAAAAGTTTAATGAAGAAATCTAGAGAAATATACCAACTGCAGATAATGTGGTGAGACTGCAACAAGTCAACCTAGAGATTCAATTACGTGACCTGCGTTTACGTAAATAATCCGTGTGGTACTTTCCAACGCTGAGTTATGAAGTAAATGGTACTATTATCCAATTGAAATGAACTAATTGATTCTCTTGACGCATTAGGCTCCAATAAAATATTATTGTAAAAGACTCCATTCAGAGCTATTTTATGACGCTTTATCTGCTCAAAATAAAATTTCTCTCAAAAGGATGAAATTATAAGAATACAATGTATACAGGTTGTCCATCTTAAGCACAATTTCATAAAGGATGATATGGCGTGATGGGAAACTGGTACAATTGATGACAACCTTGCACAGAGAATTATTAAAATCATAACTGAACTCACATTTGTGTTTTCCTAGTAGCTATCGTACTGTTGTCGTATAAAGTTGTACAACAGTTGGTCAGGTGCGCATTTATTTGATGCCTCCTTTGGGAATTGTGCCAGTGGTAGTTATGTACAATTACCACACAAGGCGCATCCACTGAGTGCCGTTCTGTGAACAATGCGATGAACAAACAAGAGCAATCAAAACACAATGTGTTCACGGGAGTCTGTGTTCTTGAAAGTAACAGATAATCACAACACATCATTGACTACAGCTGTTTTTCTCTTCCTCAAGGAACTTAAACATCAACAGTACCTTACAACTAATTAGCTGTAAAGCATTGAAGTCCATTTCATTTTCATGAACTCTGGTAAAGGCCCTTGAATGTGACTTTAATCATGCCACACACAGTAGCTTGTGAGCACCCATGAATTATATAGTGCCGTGAAGTTTTACCATAATGCTGAATTGGCAGTTTTAGTCTGAACAAGATTTTCAAGTCAATTTTCATTCTAAAGTAGAAATTGAAGCACAGATGTGGTATCATATGCAAAGGTGTAATTGTCAGAATATTAACATTCATCAGTTTTCCCGTTGTATCCATAATGTATTACTTGGTCATTGACTTTATTTCAACAGTTTGGTGTAACTGATGATAGTGGACAACTCTGTTTGTGGCAGATAGGTAGTCTAGCATCAGCTGGTCCAAAACCATACCTGGTAAGTCTTATTGTCTTCTATCTGTCTTAAATACCCTAAGTGCAGCTTTCTTTTTGGTATTCTGTCAAAAACATGGTAATGTTTGTATCTTGTCAAAATAATTTAAGGTTGTAAATACTATCAATTTTGCTATCCAAGTTACACACTTGAAATGTGTTTTGCAGTCACATTACAAATGAAATGTAACATCATTTCAACTGTTTTGTACGATGATTAATATCAAAACTTAGGTTGTTATACATAATGTGTGTTTTCAATCACCACTCTGCAGTTTATAACATGGACTCATAGATTGAGATCAACACAGTTGCATGGGTCACTCAAAATGTTAAATAATGCAACATTATTCACTTGCTTGTGTGCATGTATAATAATGTACCTTGTATGACAGATACTGAGCGATTTTGTCAGCTTTTAAATGCTGAGAGCCATTTCTTGCCAATTTTATCAATCAGATAAAAAGGCAATGGTTTACAAAATATACACACTGTAGAATCGGGTAGACAGTTAATTACAATATTAATGAATTAGAAAAATTAATGATATCTGTGTACTTCTCGGCATTCATTTAAATCTTATAGAGGACTAACATTCACTGGACTACATTGACAGCAGTGAGTGTAAAGTAATCTCAGATGTCTGTTTCAGATTGCCTTTTTCATGTTTTTCAAAATGCCAATTTTTTAGTCAATTATGTGACAGCTGTCATGCAGTGTTAGATGTGAACCAAAATATTGTTGAAAATCAGTCATGTTTGATATGAAGACCATGAAAACTTTATAAAGTTCTACTTTTATGTAGGATTGAAATCCACCATTAGATCTGGTAGTTTGTAAATGTGATCTTCAGTTTACATCATTAGAACTAAACCACTTTGTTACAGAAAGCTGTTTAATCCTTGATTGATTATTTGTATGCAAGCACTACCACTATATCGCTAATGGAATTGGATTAATCATACATCCATTGATATTGTAGCCTTGGTGGCTACAAGCATGGCATTTTCTAAAAAATAATACATTTCATTTTGAGGTGAATTTGAATAAATGGAAGGACTTTCCTTGGATTGGCAATATTAGTGCCATTTCATTTGACAAATTGATTTTATATAGATTACTTGATTACTTGACAACTGTGTGATGAACCTTACACATCCATACCTTGAAGGGAATTAGACAAAAAAATATAACTAGCTTGGTGAGTCACTTTGCAGGTCCATGTCTTTTGTTTATTTGTTTGTTTGTTGTCAATTTTCAGCGTTTACAGTGCCATAATAAGACAATAAGTGATTTTGTGTTTGTTGGTTCGGCAAGTCTATTAGCCACAGCTGGTTATTCATCAGATAACAAAAACATGTGTCTTTGGGACACTCTGTTACCACACAGGCATTCTCTGGTGCAAGGTATGTATACGTTTGTTAACAATCTTATCAGTTTTCTCTGAGTTTACACAACTCTTTGCAAGAAAGATTACATATCTTACAAATTTACCTACTACGTTCTTGATGTTGGTAAAGGTCCAGGAAAAATTGAGAAATCTTGTTTCAGAAGGCTGAGTAATTCCAAGCAATAAGTACCAGTGTACATGTATTGAGTCGCTTAAAGGAAGGGAGGGGGGTCATCCGAACCACAATCAAAGGTCGTGTGTAACCCATATGACCCGCGTAAACACTGTATCCAAGGTACATTGGCAATTGATGAAAATTTAAACATGTTTGTCATACTGTACATCATAAACTATAGATTTTGCAGCTATGTTGATATGATGTTTCCAGATATTATGCATGAAATACATTATTTGAAAACAAGAAAGTTGCACAGGTGCAGGTCTAACAACCCCTCTCTTTAGCCCTTGTCAGTTCAAGGTATTGAAAAATCAACATAAAACCAGTGTACTTAGAAGACAAGTGTGACAAGCACTGCTTTGAGATAACCATCACTGTCTGGTCAAGTCATGAAAACATTATCATCTTTATGACTCTGCAAGTCTGTGAAACAGTAAAGTGATCTGTGATTTTAGAGTCTTCAACTTGTCAACTAATAAAAGCAAGTGAAATGATCATAAATACAACATTAGCATTGTTCGGAGTGATCCCTGGATGCCATATGTTCATTTCCAAGGTCATATACTGTGCATCATTTCTAGATTATTGATGAAAAATGTGTGAAATCAGCATTTCCTTAAAGTTTGACCAATCAACTTGTTTGCCTGTCCAAGTATGATCTTCAAGTATGTGTTTTAATAAAGTATTTCGTATCTCCCCCTACAGTGACAATGAGATACAGCCTCTATTTGTACAACATTGTCAGCTTGTTTTGAGGAAAACCATTTCAGTTTCGTTTGTGGTCAACTATTAGCTTGTTCTAACAGGAATTGGGCCACAACCTCTCTGCTGTGTGGCCCACTATTGCTAGCTGTGTTCTACCTATATATATTGCTATATTTATGTTGATGACATGAATTCAATACAAATTACATATACAGATATTGTTTACAAAGTATAAACTCATCATTTCAAATGCTTTTCAAAGTAGAACGAGATATAAACAAGTGACCTAGCTGCTGATATAGTTCTGCTGTGTTATGTAGAGTTACAATAACTATTTTTGACACATCTGTAATGAAATGGAAATCTTTGATAGCTCATTTCAGTGGCCAGACACAAAATGGCAAAAATAGCTGCAAAAATACACAATTGATGATTTCATCGTAATTTGAATATATCAATTAAGATCATCTCCAAGAACATGTCAACCAAAGCTATCTGACAAGTAGTTTTTTGAGAATCAAATTTTCTGTCCAAAAAATGGCAAATATTGGCCCGAAAAAAACGAAAATGCAGATTTCATCATAATTTTAATATATCATATTAAAATAACCCGTTGGAACCTGTATACCAAATATCAAAGCTGTCAGAAATGTAGTGTTTGAGAAACACATTTTTTGACCAAAAATGGCAAAAATTGCCCCAAAATACAAAATGAAATTTCATCATAATTAGTTCCAGAGACCAGCTCTGGAACTCTTAGTTTTTGCTCACTTTCCTTCTTTCTTTCTTTCTTTTTCTTTCTCTATTTCCGGTATTACTACCATAGAACATGCTATACACAAATTTTACCTTAATTACCCAGAATGCATTGTGACACGCTTATGACGTCATCGCTTCCCTCGCATAGAGAGAGAAAAGTAGGCTTTGCGTAAGTTTACAAGCGCGGCTGGGCACAACGTGTACGTAGGCGAGGTGGATGTGCTCGAAAACGATGATCAATGCAAGTTTTGGATTCAAAACGGCTGTTTTCGGTGGAGAAACTGCCTGCCGTATTTCTGAGTAGCCACCAGCGGTTTTTTTCCATATCAGTCTGCAGGGCTGTGGTGGGAGGCCGTTTAATGCCGGTAACACACAGCCCTGCCATGCAGAGCTAGGCATAGCATAGTGAACTGTCTGTCACCACACCGGCATGCGTTGGCTGCACGTAAAGCAACTCAACTTTCCAAGATCAAACGGTCAGTATCTTGTGAAAACAGCGACATTGCAATGAAAATTGTTTTAGTCAGTGCTTTTAATCAAATGAAAATGCATGTGGCCTCGGTTTTCAAGTTCAACGGCCTAGGTCCGATGTTTCCTCTCGTCTGAGATACATTTCCGTGCGTTGTCAAATGCATGTGGCCTCGGTTTTCAAGTACAACGGCCTAGGTCTGATGTTTCCTCTCGTCTGATATACATTTCCATGCGTTGTCGCCCCTGTATGTATCTGTTGCGTTTTTACCGTACATGTAGGCATTTGTAATCTGTGTACTGTAATTCCCTGGACTGCCTTGCTTTTAGTTGTATTCTGTTGTTGTATCAGCCCTCACTATAGGTACGTGCTTGCATATTAAAATCCCAAGCACTCTTTCATTCTGCACCTATCTTTGTCACACATTCCCTTGTTTCTTCCGCTGCTTTGGTCTCTGGAACTTCACTTTTGCTTGCAAATGCTTTCTAGTTTCAATACATCTCATTTATTTTATCTATAGGAACCTGTATACCGATTTTAAAGCTATCAGACAAGTAGCTTTGGAGTAAGACATTTTTTGACTAAAATGGCCAAATTGCCCCAAAATTACAAAATTGTAGATTTCATCATAATTTGAATATATCACATTTTGCTCATCCCTATAAACCTGTATACCAAATATCAAAGCTGTAACACAAACGGTTTTAATGAAACAAATTTTTTGACCAAAAATGACAAAAATTGCCTTAAAAATACAAAATTGCATATTTCTGCACAATTTGAACAAATCTGAAAAAGATCATCCCTAGGGACCTACCGGTATGTACCAAATATCAAAACTATCTGACTTGTTGTTTTGAACATCATGAAGAAGATTTTAAAAGATTTTTTGACCAAAAATGACAAAAATTGCCTTAAAAATACAAATATGCAAATTTCACCACGATTTGAACAAATCAAACTGAAGTGACCCTTAGTAAGCTGAATATCAAATTTCAAAGCAATCAGACATGTGGTTTCAGAGAAGAAGATTTTTTTACCAAAACACAGCAAAAAATGCCCCCAAAAATACAAATATGCAAATTTCACCACAACTTGAACAAGGTCACCCCAAGTGAAGTGCATATCAAATTTCAAAGCAATTAGACTTGCGGTTTCAGAGGAGAAGGCAATTGTTGATGAATGACATACAGACAAACGACAACAACAACGGACGATCAAAATCAGCCTATTTGATAAGCTCCGCATTGCTGACAGCGGAGCTAAAACATACAGAACATACATGCTGGAGAAGTATTAAAGAGGAACTTCCCCTAAAAAAGTTGGATTATCCTAAATCTATGCAAATGTAAAACAGCCACACTACTGATCGGACGTGCCATGTTTGGTCCCAGAATCCCATAATTTTGCCGTGTTTCAGGCGTTCATTGTCATTGAATTTTGCATATGATGTCAGTGAATATATAGCGACTAAACGTGAGTCAAAAATAAACTGAAAAAAATGTTCTGATTTTTGTCAGAGAAGGCATATGTTTCAAAAATGTGTAACATGTACGACCATTTGACCCCTTTTTGCATATGTCATGAATGTGCTCATCATGATTATTCAAATTTATCAAACGGTCAAAGCGATGCTATGAGAATTCAAAAACTCACGCCCAGCGTATGCCAATGGCTGTGTCAACAGTAATCCCCCTATTGTGAGCCAACGGTCTTGTAACTTCCTGTTTAAAGTATGCAGCTATTGTCCCATACACCTCTTGAAGGTTGGGTCTAACGTTATGAAATGAAGGTTGGGTCTAATGTTATGAACTGAAGGTTGGGTCTAATGTTATGAGCTGTTTCACAAACTCCTTTGGTTGGCTTCTGTGTCAGTGTTTAACCACACATTCTAGATAATGGTGTGACAACTACTGTGATCTGAGTGATGTTATACAGTACTCATCTTCTTGATGAGTACTTAAACTCTGAAAATAGAAACATGCTGCTTCAATGACCCAGGTGTTTCACAGTAGTAAGCCATTGTCCTTGGACTCCTGCAAATCACAGCTTGTTGTAGGACACTCTTGTGGCATTTATTGTTGCTAGGAGAGAAGCTGAAAAATTCCACAGAATCAAAGTAATGGAAAAAAAAATATTGGAGGTATTTGTGATTATTTTGCTTGATTCGCAAAACCAATTTTCAAAAGAACAAATGGCGATGTTGAGGAACAGTTTATTTTGTCTGGCTTTAGAGGAAAATAGATAATAAAAATATTAGTCATCACCCCATAAATAGCCATGATAAAAATTCTTTTGCTTTAATATTTGTCAAAATACAGCCTTATCAAAGTTATGATCATCTTGTGTTTTCAGTGTAAAGGTGATATTCATTAAACGTAATCCAAGACAGGCAGATTCTATTGAACTATTGAATATTTTTTAAGTGTTGTCCAACATCAATTTCTTGGAAAATTATGGAAAGTGAATACCACGATAATTTTAGTTTTTGTTATCATTATGTATACAGAATGACATCGGGTTGCACAATTGTAGCAGCTGACATTTGCAATAGGAACTGCATTCTCATCCCAATGGACTATCCAAGCATTTACTCGTTGTCCTAGCAGATCCATTTCAATTTAATTTGTTATGTGATCCAGTATGGCTTGTTTGTAAACAATGAAGTGTACAGAAAAATTGTTCATGTGATGATTTCTTTGGTCTAAATAAAAGTCAATTGGGTGGATACTGTTACATGTACAATATTGTTTTTCTTCACCAGATAGTGTACCTTATACATGTAGTTACGGTATGTCCATTTCAACATCCCAGAAAAATTTGCCTGTAAAGAGTATGATAGTTTTTGTGTCAATTGAAGTTCATATCATATTATCACTAATCTTGTTTTACTTAAACACAGCTTTTACATGCCATGAAGGAGGGTGTCCGTGTCTTGTCTATGCTCCTAATCATCAACTGATCATTTCTGGTGGAAAGCGAGGTGATATTGCAATATTTGACATGCGGCAACGACAGCTTCGACACACATTCCAAGCCCATGATTCAGAGGTTAAGTGTTTGGCTTTAGATCCAACAGAGGAATTCTTTGCAACAGGGTCTGCAGATGGAGATATTAAAGTAAGTATTTGTAATTATATCATACCAGTATATTGATAGTGCAAATACTGCGATCTGATTGGTCAAGACATGAAAATAACTGAGGTATATTTGCGATATAACACAGTTGGCACATGCAAGGGTTCTCGGCAAGAGCAAAAATCTGTTTTTGATTTTCCGAGCCAGAATTTCTATATGATGTAATAACAGTAAACCACACCCAACCTATAGCTCGTGTAAATGCCGTGAAATGGTCAAAATGTTGTGGTATACTGTCACTTGGTGTGGTTTATTGTTTAAATATTATTAACACTGCAGTGTGTTATTCTCCTTGTGACAACAATGATTACAAAAAGCATTCAAAGTGCATGAAATGCAACACAGCTTCTAACGAGCAAAATCAAACCCAATAAGAACGTTTGAAAATAGCAAAATTTTGATATTCATGCACAATACTGTATCAGACACAAGAATACATTAATCATAATGTAAGTCAAAATTTTGATTGGTGCATCATGACAAGCATGGTTTTGAATAATCACTATCTTACTCTAGGTGTTATATTGTAGTTTAGCATTTGATTACAATGGACACTTTTGCTGTGTGAATAAAATGATATAATTAAGGTTAGACAATCACAATAATTTTCATAGCACTTCCTTATTGAGCAAGCTCTTTAGATTGCCTTCAAACCAAGCAGATTTGGTATTTCACACTGAAAGGTATAGTTTAAGTCTGCTTTTATGGTCAAAGAGCTCACATTCAAAATGAACTGACTGTAGTGGTTCTTGGACAGTTACCAGACTAGTCATGTACCCGTCAGGATCTTACCCTAACCATATTCCTAACCCCAGCCAGGCCATAGCCACAACTTGTCGGGGAAATGCCCAGCAATTAACTCTCCACAAATAATTTTAGCATAAACATGATTTGTGGTCTTAAAAGCCATACTGATATAATTGCAAGAATAATAACTAATGAATTCTCACATTTTTGTTTTCCCTTGACACCAGGTATGGGGATTGTCCATCCACAACTTACTGTATTCCTTCCCAGGAGAACATTCACGGAACACACTATTCCGAGGTTCAGGCGGTGGCGTCATCCAGCTTACTCTCTCTCCATCCCATAATTTGTTCTCCTGTGGAGCAGATGGTACAATGAAATGGCGTGTACTGCCAGAGAGAAGCAGTGTTGTCAACAATTTGTTGTAGTTTTCAAGCATTTCTTCGATAAATGGCTTTTTCTGGTCATAAAAAGAAATTGCAAACACTTTATGACTGCCAAAGCAATGTCCCACAAATTTCTGAGATATGTTTGATTCCCCTCCAAGTATACTCCACTTTGAGTTTCTATAGTATGTAATTCATTTCACTTGAAACACTGAGGTAACTCCTATTACAGAAATGTTACCTTAGTTTCTTTGTCTATTTTCATGTTATTTCCACAGATACCATGTTAAACAAGTGATGGATTCAATGGTGTGTAAAGTCAGTAGCAGAGCTGAGATAGAACTGTAAATTTGGTGTGATATCTCAGTCAAAACACTTATCAGAGTCAACATGACATGCATTATAATGTAGCTTTTAATTTTAATGTGAAGACATTAATAATGATAAAACACCATTAGCTGTAAGCTAGTAGTATTTGTAAATGTATGGTCACATGGGATCCTTTAGCTTCACATTGGTACAAACATACATCATCAAAAGATTAACAAAACATGTGTCATCATTATTGAAGCATAAGAGCGGGAAAAGGTGTTAATCAGAGATACATGTACTTTCCAAACAATTTTCTTATATTTTCTCAAGCTCTTATCAAACCCAGAACAAATTAAAATATTGTGAAGTATGTGTTCAGCTTTTTACTGCAAACTGATAGTACTTTGTGAAAGCTTTTTGTTGCATATTAATGATAAAACATCATCGGTATTTTGAGAAAAATGTGTTACAAAATGTACAGACTGGCATATTTCTGGCAAAAATGGCCTAAAAGTCCATTACCTCTGGAAACAATTGCAACAATAGTATGTTTCCAAAGATTTCAAAAAATTGACATGAAGCCATGTGGTATATCCAGTCAGTTTGTGTATAGAGTAAACTACAAACTTTCTAATATACTGTAAAACCTGTTATTTTAGATATCTGTCCCATCCAGAGAGCACATATCAGTCTTGTAACCTTGGTTCATAGTAATTTATCCTAATCTAGTCAGGTCATTGCCAAAGTCATCAAAACATGAATGTTATATCAACTATAGCAAAATAGATTTGAATGATTTCATTGGTATGCCATTATGTGCTCGTGTGGTTTGTTTTGTAACCATGTCCAGTCATTGAATAGTACTAAGTCGTCCAGTAGTAGTAGGTCTGACACGTCTTGAAACATTTTTAGAATTGATGGAATGCAAATGTAGGCATCTAGATAATTGGTATCTGTGTGCATCTAATTTACATTGCTAGTTAATGGTCGGTTATTTTGCAAACTTGATGTCTTGCTTGTTTTGTCTTTGCTCATGTCGTACATGGCCGTCACAAATACTCAGGCAGTTTTCAAACCAGACCCAAGTGCAATATCAGTTTGCTCAGCTGTTTCTTTCTGTTTTAAATTCACTTTTAATTCTGTAATTTGTTTTGTAAATGTGTTTAGATAACAGTGCTCAGTAGTAATGTTGTTGGTCAAGTATATAGACTCGTGATGGTTTTTGTGATAGAAAGGTCAAAGGTTAAATGATGGAAGGACTGTGCTGTAACAGAGGGGAACTGTCATGTGCATCTCAACTTCAAGATACACAAATTGTAAAAATGGACTTGGCCTCATTAAAACCATTATGCTTGACAAGAATTTTTATATTTCTTTTTTCCCCCAAGAAAATCATGCATTAATCCAGTAACAATTCATCTTTTAGGTTTAGTTGCTTTGTTGAAAGTCCTAGCCCAGATGAAAATGTCTCCTAGCAACTGTTACTATGATACTGAATTGATAAAGTAGAAATGTAAGGAAGACAATTGATCAGAATGAGGCTTATTAAACTTGTTTCATGTCTGAAAATGAAATGGTAGTAATTAAGTCAGACAATCTGCTGGTCTTTTCTTAAGTAATGACTGTTTTCATTCATAGTTGTCTCTGAGTTGCTGTCAAGATTGGTGCAGACAAATTCAATTGTCAATGTCTACACCAGACTGTAGCTGAATAGATTGCTTCATATACACTACTCTGTGTAAACTGACTGTACTCCTGTTTCTCATTTGCATGTTGCTCTATTTTCTCAGCCTTGTTGAAAGTTAATTTGTAGGTTGGAATTATCCAATCATATTGGGTTGTACATGACAATACTAAGTGGTCAGATTTCGTGATTTGACAACACTCAGTTGACTCCAGTACAGCAAGTGTCAACATTTTATGTTCATGCTACCAGCAATATTATCCATTGAATGATTGTATGAACTCATCTGGCTGTTGGTGTTGACCAAGTGTGCCAAATGTCTGAATAAGGTGACCATAGTTTATGTGGAAGGATGTTTAGAGATCCTACAGCTCAATTGTAGCTAACCGTGGATGTGAAACCTAGAAACTTTCAGAAAGTCAGGTTGAGGTGATAACTAAGCTGTTTCACTTGCAGGAAAATTATTTAGCTAATTACTGAAGTATTATGTGCTTTTAAGATGTTTTGCACATTGTATATAGTAACATAGCAACCATGGCAGATGATCAGCTCTCTGTCAAACCCCTGTGTAGTCGTTATGTGATTAGCAGATCACAAAGGTTGTCTCTCTGGTTCAAACTGCCCAGCATTCACTGAATCCTGACACTCTTAAAGCCCAGAGATGGTCGACTTTTTATTGCTGTCCATAGAAAGAATGGAAGTAATTCTGTTACCATCTTTCAGAACTTGACAAGCTTAGACCGGTCCACTCATTGAAGATATTATTTGCAGTCATGTTTGGTTGACAGTTTTCTTTTTATAGATACTCAATGATACTGATTAAGTTCTGTTCATCAACTGGCTGATTTGATGACACTGTATTTCAACACAAATCAAATATAGTGATGACAATCGGATCATTTGTGTGTCATCATAAACACTGGATTCTATCCTTGGATGTAGAACAAGAAACGTGATGTTAGTTTTTTCCAATCGTTTTTGTCAAATACATTGTTCATAAATGCCGAAGCAAATAATTACCATGATTTCTGATGTTAAGTATAGCTACCTAGATCATATGTATTTTATCCTCAAGCAATCTTGTGATGTCTGTTCATTGTGCATTGCAAAGTCTGCAGATCTGTTTGTTGAATACTGAAAACAATGAAGCAATTCTTAAGATTCTATGATGTCATCATTTTAGTGATTAGAACTAGGACTAGGTGTTCACAGTGTTTGCTTTGGAAGTGAACAACAGCAATACTCTCTCTAAACATTATGATTTCACAGTTCTCTCTAAACATTATGATTTCACAGTTCAGTATATTAAACTTCTTTTAGTAGATTTGATGACCTAGCTTTATATTGAAAACAAAGTGACCATGTATTATGACTGTCAACTTTAAATGCTGGGATGTAAATATAATTTCTGTTCAAAGTAAGAAATTTTGATTTAAAGCCTTAATTGTGTTATGTACTGTGTATTATTGTATGTATGTATAAGAATAGCTGCCTGTCCCAGCTTTTGAATTCTAAGTATTGTGTAGAATAATGAAAAGGAAGAAAATGTGTCTACTGTATATGAGAAAAAATAAAGAATGGATGTGAAATAAAATATCTATGAATGCAAATAGACTTGTACTGAGTCACATACAATCACCTGAATGACAGAGATACGTACAAGACAGTGACTATCTTCAATGTTGTATTGAAAGTCAAAGTCATATATATTTAGCTAGTATAGACTATAGTCTATAGAAGCTATTGAGATGGGTATCCGTCCGACATCCGTTGTCAGTCTGTATGTATGTATGTATGTATGTATGTACGTACGTACAGTATGTCAGAAGCTATTGGGATGGGTATCCGTCCGACATCCGTTGTCAGTCTGTATGTATGTATGTATGTATGTCTGTCTGTATGTACGTACAGTATGTCAGTCAACATCAAAAACACGCAAACCACTGCACGTTTCAGCTTGGTATTTGATATGTAGATGTATCCTGGGCTATAGATGGGATTTTGTTCAACTGAAGTCTGCATTGCCAAAATTATGCAAATGAGCTTACAAAATGTGAAAATGGTCAAGAATCAATAACTCAAGAACCGCAGTTTTGATTGCTTTGAAAATTTTTGTGCAAGTACCTTAGGTGAACCTTATACAGTTTTATGAATATTTTGAAGATATCCTTAATTTTGTATTTTTGCTGAATTTTTTAGTGATTTTTCTCAATTTTCAGTAAAAATACTTCTGCTCTGAAACTGCCAGCCCAATTGCTCTCAAATTTGGATTGGATGTTTGCAAGGGTTACTCTTATAATTTGTTGAAATTATGACAAAATTGGGAAAATTACTATTTTGGAGCAATTGTGTCATTTTTGGTCAAAAAATCTTAAACAGTATTTTCTTTTTAAAGCTCCTGGACAGACAGTTTTTATATTTGGTACACTGACATGCAGAGATGACAATAGTTAGATATGTGGACATTGTCCTGAAATATACAAATTTGTATTTTCAAGACAATATTGTCATTTTTGGTCAAGAAAACTTGTCAAAATTACTTGTTTGATAGCTTTGTAATTTGGTATAAAGTCCCAAGGGATGTTATTAGATAAATTTTCTGCTCAAAGTGTCGGGAAACCCCAAAATTTGTATATTTTAGGTAATTTTATCAGTTTGTGACCTTAAATGACCTACACCAACCCAGGATATGTTGTGAGACAGTTTCGAAGGCTGTGAACATTTTGTCATATTTGGTATCTATTTGTAGGAAAATTTGATCCAGAAAATAAAACTGAGGTGAATTTTTTCATTTGGGACTAATTTTTGCAACTTTTCTACGTAAGACACACAAGAACTGATGAGAAATTTGGATCCAGGATAATTCCAGATGTTGTAATCACCTCCCACAGTGGAAGGCATTTCACTATCTGTATCTAACTTAAGTGCTGTTTACGTTCAATAGAATGATAACACTCATCACATTAATTAAAAAATCCCCAAGGTTGTAAATACATTTCCTGTCATCTTGTGCAGCTGCCCTTATGTAATACCAAGGGATGGAACATTTGATATTCAGGAGGGGGTAGGGTCGAGAAGATTGATGAGGTAGCATTACTCTTTTACCAGATCCCTTGTACATTTTTTTGCCCACTCCCACATTTTCCTTTTATCAAACCTTCTCTGTCTATTTTTTGTTGTTGACATTTGCTTATGTATTTAGGATCTGCTTGTCCCATTGCTAAAGGTTGACATCTTCCTAAAGATAACCTCCAGTACCTAAGTTGGAGACCTTATCAGCTTTTGTCATTCTTGTTTTTTCTGGTTTAAATATTTCTTGAATGGACCAACTCATACCGAATGTGAGCACATAGTTTCCTTGACGGTATTTTTTTAATTGTTTGATATTGTTCAAAATATGCAAATTAGTACCAAAAAAGGCGTTTTTGGTAAAAAATCTTCTTCTTCATAACCGCTAGTCAGACAGCTTTGTTATTTGGTATACAGGTCTCTAGGGATAACCCAACTTAGATTTGTTCAATTTGTGGTGAAATATGCAAATCTGTATTTTTAAGGATTTTTTTGTCATTTTTGGTCAAAACTTTATTTCATCAAAACCGTTCGTCTGACAGCTTTGATATTTGGTATACAGGTTCCTAAGGATAAACTTAATATGATATATTGAATATTTTGTATTTTTGGTGCAATTTTTGCCATTTTTGGTCAAAAAATGTGTTTCTTAAAAACTAATGTGATATATTGAAATTTGATGAAATCTTCAATTTTTAGCTACTATAGACTATAGTCTATAGAAGCTATTGGGATGGGTATCCGTCCGGCGTCCGTCGTCAGTCTGTATGTATGTATGTATGTATGTATGTATGTATGTATGTATGTATGTATGTATGTCCTTTTGTGAGGCGTCCGTCCACTCAAATATCTTGAGAACCGCAGTACTTACTGATTTGATATTTGTTGTGTAGATGAAAAATATGATTTTGAGAAACTATTTTTTTTTAATTTTTTGATATTGTTGAAAATAGGCAAATTAATGCCAAAAAAGGTGTTTTTGGTAAAAAATCTTCTTCTTCATAACCGCTGGTCAGACAGCTTTGTTATTTGGTATACAGGTCCCTAGGGGTAACCCAACTTAGACTTGTTCAAATTGTGATGAAATATGCAAATCTGTATTTTTAAGGAATTTTTTTTGTCATTTTGGTCAAAATTTGACTTACATTGTATGTAATTCTTGTACTGTATAAACCCTATCAATTCACCCAGAAAAAAATAATTAATATGATTTTAAATAATTGAATTAAATTAGGAAATCATCAAAGCCAAAATAATTTTAGTGTAGAATTATCAGAAAGTTCAACTTTTTTTGACAGTTCATAGTGAAATGCTTACCATCTTGGAGGATTAAAACATGTAAAGGCAACTTTCCTGAATCCCAACTTTGACATATTCTGAACCGTCATTTATTGTGCCCTGTATGTTATCTAAAAGAAATTGCTCAAAATAGTCAATAGAGATAGAGATAGAGATAGAGATAGAGAAAGTTCTAATTTCCATTTATGGTTGACTTGGTAAGGATAAAATAAAATTACTTTTTGAGGAAAAAAATAGAGTGGTCAATTAAAAGAGTGGTCAAAGTGATAGGGTTTTTATGGTAAAGCTGGGCTGTATAAAGATTCCTCATGTGCTATTTATAGCAATTATGCAATCTGTGTAAACAGTGCAATGAAAGTGTAACATGATTCCTTATAATGCTTTTGATGACCTTGAACTTCTTAAGTTTCAAACCATTGTCTCTTCAGTGTGCTTTCTCTGAGTATGTACAGTCTCAACTTTAACAGAACTCACAATGTTAATCAAAGATATCCACCTTCTTCATCAATACATGTGTCACAAAAGGTTATTCTCTACATAACTCAACAGAGCTCTGTCAACTGTTGAGTTGCTTGTTCTTTCAAAACCGCTGGTCAGACAGCTTTAATATTTAGTTTACTTGTCCGTAGGATGACCTTAGTGAGATAATTTCATACAGTAAGGAAATACTTAATTTTGTATCCATGTCTATAGTAGCTTCAGGGACTTTGGCCCTATGTTTTTATTTTTGGGTCAATTTTTGCCATTTTTGGTCAAAATATTTGTTTCTCAAAAGTTACATACATCTGATATCTTTGATATTTGGTGTAAGGTTCCTAGGCTTTATCTTAATGTAATATACTGAAATTATGATGAAATCGTCAATTTTGTATTTTTGCAGCTAATTTTGCCATTTTTTGGTCAGGCCCTCCTAAAATGAGCTATCAAAGATATCCACCTTCTTCATGAATACATGTGTCACAAAAAGTTATTCTCTACATAACACAGCAGAGCTCTGTCGACTGTTTGGTCGCTTGTGTTTTCAAAACCACTGGTCAGACAGCTTTAATGTTTGGTTTACAGGTCCTCAGGATGACCTTAGTGAGATAATTTCATACAGTCAGGATTTTGTATCCATGTCTATAGTAGCTTCAGGGACTTTGGCTCTATGTTTGAAGAAATGCAATGTGGCATGGATGCTGTACTTTGGTTTTATGTTCTCAGTGACTGCTTAGGGTAACTAGATTTGTTTACAAACAGTATTTTTGGCAAAATGGCAATTCTGACCTGCAGCTGAATACTGGTTTATATGCTTGCAGTTTTTAATAATCAAAGCATGTTCTATACTAAAGTTTTTTAGGTGAATAGAGGGAGAGGTGCTATTATTTTGTGATATTGAAAGGAGATCTGTTTTTCATTCGCTGATTATGCATACGTGAATAACTCTCTGAAGATGCTTTTCAGTTTTAGTTTAAGGAGTCGTGAGATATTTTCAGAATTAGAACCAGCTTCCTGTTTGCTCTGAAGATGAAGGATGAACTAATTGACCACACAATGGAAGATGACTATGGTTTCATGTGAGGTTTCTCCGATGTAATATGATATACATTTAAATACAACCAATTCTGACATTATCCTTTCAGTTTGGGACAACATTTGAAGCAATTTAGAGCTTAGATAGCTAGCTCATATCTAGAAAAGATCTAACTTCCATTAATTATTCTGTCATTACTGCACATATTTTGAAAAAATAAAATGGCATGATGCTGACACTGAGTGAGAGATTTCTGGTTTTCCAGATTTTTTAAATGGATGATAAGAAGATAATAAGTTTGTACAGTCTTGATCACAATCTGTACTCAAGACTCCAGAAAAAATGTCAAAACATGCAGAAAAGCATAGAAGAAAAACCATGCATATTTGTTGTCTCAAACTAAGGGCACCTCTAATGATTTTTCTAGGACTTAAATCCAACCTAGCAAGGTTGAACATGTTGATAAAAGTAGTCTCTTAATGTTTACCTCTTTCCTTGATACAAATGTGAGTTAGAGAATGAGGTCATATATCAAAACTGAATATACTGATTTTAGCCAAGCCTTGGTTACTCATTGAACATACTTAGGTCTCCTTATGCTGAAAGTTTGACAAGCAAGACATTCGAATTGTTGGCATATTTGCATATTTAATGGCTTGTGTAATTGGGCCATATGTCAATACTGAATACAACAAAACCAATCAGACTTCTAGGATACCTTGAGCACACTTGGTTTTAATTACGCTGAAAGTTTGGTTAATATGACCTGCTCATTATTAGGTTATTTGCATAATGAGTGATTATTTTGATGAATTTTCTGTAATGTTGTCATATATCAAAACTGTATGAACTGATTTTGATTGGACTGCTACTGTACAATGGTTATACATAGATTCAGTCATGGTGCAAGTTTTGCCAGTGTGACTTGTGGCTTATCATGGCTCTTTGTAATTAGTTCATATATCAAAATCGAGAGCATTGAATTTGGTTGGATGGTGACCCCTCACCAAAATAAAAAAAAAACTTGGTGACGACCCCTACAGAAGAACATGACTTGTTTCTTATCCATATGTTTCGCATCAAAGGGTACAAGACTGCTATTACATGTAACACTGAATACAATCTGTTTGAACTCTTCACTGTTATAGGATCGATGTCTTTTATAGCTATAGTAAGTAAAGGCGCGCCTCAGTAGTTTAGAAATGTCACATCAAAAGTGTGGAAAGATTTGATACTAGCCATTTAGACCATGTACTTCAAATCTTTCGTAATAATCTATCATAATTTCACAAGTTTACTCTTTATGACTCTAACTTTTCTGTGCATTAATGATATTTCTATTATTCCTCAGTTCACTTCGAACTTGGTTTTGTTGCGCTTGAGTGAGAGTAACGGTGTGCTTGTTTTTACTTCTTCCTTTGAATTTTCAATAGCACTTCGTCAGCTCCGCTGTCAATTCCCCAACATTAATTAGATTGGAGAGTAAATGGCAGCGTGCGTCGTCTGGTATTCCGTCAATTTTTTTGATTTGATTGCTGTTCACTAAAGTCTTTTACAATTGCTTTGATACAATGCAATGCAATGCGATGCACTATAATACAATAAATACGTTATTACATACCTTGGCTACCCTTACATACCTGCATTATAATACCAAAGTTGATCACAACAGAAAATTACACCTCAAAGGATGACAGAAGTGAACAAAAGAAAAAGATAACATCTGGTGAGGACCATGCAGGAAGGTAGTTCTTCAAAAACTGATTTAGTCGAACTCTCTAAATACAATGAAAATAAACCAATGAGTGATTAAAAAAAACGATTGAAGTAAAATTTTTGAATGGTAATACAAGAAAATTATGGGGTTAGGAAATATCATCGTAGCCACAAAGAGAAAAAATGGGTTTACAACCACGGTCAATATAACACAAGCCAGTGCATCAGAAAAAAATATCTAGCAGAATTGAAAAGGACGTCAATCAAAAAACAGTTAAAAAATGTGCTGTAAGTCTGGCAAATGAAAGTATAAAAAAAATTACAGTATAAAAACAAAAACTTGAATTTTGTTCATATTTAAATCTTTAATTTGGATATTTAACGCGGTGGAACAGACCATTTTAGCACCACTTCTTCAGACTGTAAACACTGAACATCTATGAATATGAGCACGATTTTGAACAAAAAATGTAAGACACGCTTTCACATACAGTTTCTGATTGTATTTTTCTGCTAAATGCTGAACAACGCGTACTTTATTTTTTCGTACGGTTCATAATTTGAAGTGGTTTTCGTATGAATATCGGAGAAAATGAAATCGTTTGGGAAAAGAATTTTAATCGGGGTAAAATTAATAGGGGTAGCCTACTATTGGCAAAGGGTACGAATGACCCCTAGCTAGTACGTTCACTGAGAATTTAATCTTGCATCTCTATGTGATGAAGGCCTTTGAAGGCCTTCACTTTCTGTCCATCTCTATGTGCTGAAGGCCTTCACTTTCTGTCCATTCTGCGACATTTATAGTCTACATTGCTTGTTCTGCGATTAAATTTTACCTGACATCCAAGACATTTCTGCTAGCGTTATCATTAACATAACAGTGGCCTTCACTCCCATAGTCTACATGAACAGCACGCACAGACGACAACTCTGGTGCATTAGGCTAAAGATATATTCAATTCCATGGGGATGTGAGTGATAGAAAATAAATCGTGAAGACAAGAAAATAGTAAACAATCACAGAAACCAGTTTGCTGTGCTTGGCAAAAAATGGACTGAAAACGTCAACGGAGGATATAAAGCATCTTCGACAAACACTTTAATTGGTGCAAAATTTTCTTTGCTCATATGCATTTTAATGCTCATCCTGCCAGGTGCAAATGTCACAATCAGATCAAACCGGCGAGGCACAACAAGTCCCGTATGTTGCATTTAACAAAGATTGATCATGAATAGCTTGAACAAGGCCTCTAAAAGGAGACTTTCTGTAAACTTGATTGTTACTGACTTGATCCGCTATGATGCAGAGCAAACCGGGCAGCGTATAGACGACACTCAGCAGCAGTACGCACACTACAAGTGATGACCTATCATTCCTGCTATCCTGTTTTGTAATACCTCCATGGGTGTCCAGGGTGTCCAGACATTACAACCTGGATGTCAAGACGTCGCAACCTGAGTATCAAGCGTTGACATTTGCCTGTAATTTACATGTAACTCTCTGCAATTCACCCTCGTCCTAAAAATGGGCAAGTGTGCAATTGCATGCTCAGAACTTTTTATAAATCATCATTATTAGCAATCTGAAACTGTGGCTATGTATATCTACTTGATTGGCTGTTTTTCAATGGTTCAATAATGTTACTGGCATCTTCAAGCTTCCTAGAAGCAGTACATTTCAAGTTGCGTTTGAAGTCAGTCCCGAGTCCACCCCTGCACTTCTGACATTAATAATGTCGTCCACGCTATTTCACAGATGTTTGAGTGGTAGTTAACAAAAGGATGGCAGGCAGATGGTATTGTACAAGAATCAATTTTAACGATATTTTTCCTCTTTTTCTTCAATTCACAGAGGAATCAGGACACGAGGTCTGCTCAACCTCGACAAGTCTCCTAATTTTTACACAATAACACTGACGTTCAAAGATATTTTTAGACCATTTTTCTCCTGTGTTACCTGCATTGATAAAATGTTTTTACAGCCCACATGTACAAAGCGAGTTTTGCAATCCGATTGGATGGTGCTTTTAATGTGTTGTAATGCCGCGATCACTCCAAATATTTAAATGCGTCGGGAGAGTGAAGAACTTCTTTCAATACAAGGTGTGAGACGTGTCGTCGGCCATACTGTTGGTGACAAGAAAGTGTACATTACTTGTCGGCGCATCGACATTACTTTAAACGATGCTGCCAACATCCTGGAACATTCGGTAAGGGTGTGACCATTTGATATCCTGGGGACGGCTTGGAAGATTTGGGGGAAAAAAAAGATGCCAGGTGGAGTTGCTCGAAAAAAAAAAATCTGGCTTTAAGTGGCTGATGGAAAAACAATTATGGACCATTGCGACTCAGAAAAAAAAAATCTTGGCAATTGTTAGATGCACACTGCAGCATCAATAAAAATCAAGCAGTAGCTCTGGAGTTTTATAAAGCATAAACCATTTCAAGCTTGAGGAACAATAACTGAATATGAACAATTGTACAGTATACATGACCTTCTGATTAGAGGAAGTATGCTGAAATTGAATTGCTCACCAGTGTTTTCCAGAAATGTGTAAATCTGAATGTATGGATTTTGTCAAAATACCACAAGAAGAGAGACAGCCTGCAAACATTTTACTATTATCGTTTGCGTATAGAAAACTCATAACAATGAAAAAATGCGTAGAGACTCAATCCAATGCGTAATATTATTACGCATTGGATCGACTCTCTACACATTTTTTCATTGTTATGAGTTTTCTATATACGCATGTTTCATTCGTAAATTCGAACACTGTTATAGTGAATTATCTTACCAATGTTTTTCTTAACAAAAGCGAATGTGTTTTGATTAGAATTGAATGAGTTTGATGGTTTTGGGGGAACTACTATGTGGTAATGAAGAATGGGAAATGGGCAATGAAATGAGCAGACAGCAGGTGATTTAAGATTAAATGTTACATCTTCACTGCAAATAAAACCATAAGTGTGTCATAAATAATACAAACAAAACAAAATCATGTTTGTTTGTTTTGTTGTATGTGAGCCACGTCTAAGACACACAACAAAAGTACTGTTTCAGTCTGTAAATGTCCCTCAGATGCCACCAGAGAAAACCATTTCCACTCCAAAATTTCATTTTCGCCTTGCGACAGGGGGGACACCCCCCTCTCGCACTCTCCCCCTCGTTCGCTACGCTCACTCGTCACTCAGTCGCTTCGCTCCCTCGCAGTACACCCGTCTACTTTCTTAAATTGCCCGGCTACTTTCAATGTAAGGACAACACTGACAAGTAAATGCCATAAATGTACATGATTTTACAAATATGTTTTTGTAAAGTGAATCAAAAATGTACATGTGTTTACATATCTTTATTTACTTTCTTGAATATAGTCTGTGTGCGATAGAACAGCATCTTGTTGCTGGGTGTGAAAAACCAAGCAAACAAACATTGCACCGAAATTTGGTAAAAAAAAATATATCTCGAAGAAGGAAAGTGAAAAAAAAAGTTGCCAGCATATGCCCTGTAGAAAAAAAATAATTCTCCACCAATCTTCCAAGCCCCCCAGGATATCAAATGGTCCACCCCTAAGTATAGTCACAGCCATGGGCAGGCGGCAGAAGTTGCAAGTGAAAAATGACCTTGAGGGCACCATTGCCCTCAGGGCAGCTCAGAGCGGAGTAAACATGTGCACAACATTCGATGACGTCACTGAGGAACTCTATGTCTGTCCGAGTCAGAGCAGATTGGTAGATAGGATAGGAATTATATATGTCTGCCCTGAGGGCAGCTCTGATATATTGCTGCCCAAGGGCAGATTGGTTGCTATACACTATGCAATACTTTAAGGATAGGAAATGTATGTGTGCCCTGAGGGCAACTCTGATATATTGCTGCCCTCAGGGCAGATTCATAGGTATACAATTATGCAATGATGTATGAGCATAGGAAACGCATGTCTGCCCTGAGGGCAGCTCAGATATATTGCTGCCCTCAGGGCAGATTGGTAGATATACAATATGCAATGCTGTAAGGATAGGAAATGTATGTGTCAGCCCTGAGGGCACTTCTGATATATTGCTGCTATCAGGGAGATTGGTAGCTATAACTGTGCAATGATATAAGGATAGAATATGTCTGCCCTGAGGGAAGCTCAGATATATTGCTGCCCTCGGGGCAGATTGGTAGATATACATTATGCAATGCTGTAAGGATAGGAATGTCTGCCCTGAGGGCAGACAACATTGCCTATGCTTACAGAATTGCATAGTGTATATCTAGCAATCTGCCCTGAGGGCAGCTCATTGCTGCCCTCAGGGCAGACATACATTTCATATGCTCAAACATCATTGCATAATTGTACATCTATCAATCTATTTTCATTGCAACATAGGGCGAGGGACAATGTTATTAGTATCGAATATGGTGAAGGGCACGAGGTTTATTACATTAAATTGAAGGGTCATTTTCAATATTTGAAGAATAGGGTAAAAAAAAGTATTTTCATGACAGAATTGGGTGAACAACAGCATTTTCATTGCAAAATAGGGCAAGGGACAATGTATGCAGAATATGGTGAACGACAGTTTCACTACTATACAGAAAAGCGTGAAGGGTAGGACTTTACGAGCAAAGGACAATGCTACCAGTGCAGAATATAGTGAAGGCAGCATTTTCACAGCAAAACAGGGCGAAGGACAATGCTATTAGTGCAGAATATGGTGAAGGGCAATATTTTCGTAACTGAATAATGTGATAATACTGCTCTACATCTTATTCAGCACTGAAAATATTGCTCTAATGACGTACAGAAAATACAATGTTTCGCCACTTATTTGTAATTATGTTTTCTGATCTGCTTTCTTTGTCCTTCGCCATCCTTCTTTGTCTGTTTGTCCTTTCTTTAAGATTTTGCTTGCTCAAAACTGTAGAGTCAAACAGCGTCATGTACAGGTATGATTCTCTATTAAAGCTTGATATTGGTTGATGTGATTACGAAGCCATTGTTAACATACTGAACATACCAAGTTCACGAAGATGTACAGATGTTGTTCTACTTTGTTTTTTCCGGACAATGCACTCATATTGAATGATTCCGTTCTACTCAGAACACATGATAAGAGTGTAGCGTATGGCGTAGGCGTTGTTAGTTTACTCTGTACTCCCATGGAGTTACCAAAATAGCGCCATGGTACTCCCTAGTACGTTATAGCAATAGAAAGCCAATCATTATGATGATGTTCCTTTACATTATTAACAACCACAACAATGCGGATAAACATAACAATAACAATAACAAAATTAGTGTTCTTCAATTTTACTAGCAAGTAATAACATAAACAAAAAAATAAGGTGTCCTATTGAAACGACCGTGTGGTTCGCAAGGTTGGCTTTGCGCGGGCATTTCAATGTCCACATTGACTATGTAAAATTATCGACTCGTTTAGTGTACCAAATTTGTATGTGACTCTGAGAAACATTTTATGCATACTAGATTTACGTATTGGCTGGCCCTGTTCATGTACCTCCATGTAGACTAAAGGTTTGAGAATATCTACGGTATCGATACAGTAGTGTCGGTGACGCGTGATGGAATGCGTATCGTTCCAAGTGGATTATTGAATGAAGTAAAAGCTATATTGGATTTTAGCCAATTTTAACACTTTCGTAACAAAAGGAGGTAAAATACTCTATGTTGATAGCATTGACTCTTCAAGTCCACCTCAACGACAATTACGAAGGATGGGCAACATCATGGGTCAAAAATTGAAATTCCCGAGTTAATCAGCCCTCTTTGCTCTCAACATGGAGTCGTTACACTTTGCAAATGAATCTTCCGACACATACTAGTTAAGTTCGTAATGTAGTACTTACATGTATTAAGTTTGGCTGAGGCCCAAGTACATTCATCATCATCATCATCATGATCATCGTCGTCGTCGTCGTCGTCGTCGTCATCATCGTCATAAGAGAAAAATCATCACGATCTGAAATTTTATAGCTTTACACTAAGTCCATAATCCAACTCAAAAAAGTAAACATTCTTTACTAATCTTGTCATGGATGTTCTTGTACATCCATAGTATTGCTCATATCGTCAAGATAACAATCAGGGTATCATTACCGTGGACAGGCATGTCATGTTTTACATGCTTCTATTGAGCGCAAGGAGCTCGACTCTTCTGCGGAGTATCCCAGTGACATGTTACAATATTCACACAAAAAGCCTTTATTTTTAGATTGTAGCAGTGAAATTAATCTTTTGTAATGCAAAATTTCATTTCAATAACATTGCGTAGACAGACTATTTAGAAGTACTATATATGGCAGACAAATAAGCATGTTGTAATTACGACCTTCCTGAACGGAGACGTTTTACGCCCACGTGTCTGTATTTTTGCTTTGCTACATCAATAAATGTATCTATTTTGTCACTGGAAGATCAAGCGGTCTATTATGTACATAGATACTTTAGGCATGAAAATAACAATGTTGAAAGAAATTGTACTAAACAGCAAAATCAGATGGGGGTACATCAGAATTGCAATTGTGAATTCGTTACCAAAAGTAGATAATGTTGCCCTTCGTTGTGAGTTAATTTGTGTCAATTTAATTTTTATTTATAATGATAATGTTTGTGCCAGTTTATTCCAAAGAATGTTGTAAACTGGCTGAATAAACCGTATTTTACAATTTTAAGCAATATAATGGCGGCCATTAGGATCAGACATGCTGCCCTGGTCATTATATTATCACTGCTCCCAAAACCTAAGAATTGTCCGCGTCTAAACAAGGCCAAACATCACCAAACGAATGCAATATAAAATCTCTTCTGTCGCCATTACCAGGTTGTTATTCCAGGTTTAATTTTTGTCTACTTTGATCGATGCACAGCTGTGTGACAAGGAAATTGGCTCCACATCTCTGTTCTGAATTGCCAACAACATACACATTGGATATTCTGTAATGCACCCGTTTGGTTATGTATGCAAGGAAGCCGTCATTATTTACGGCCCGGGGGTCGGAGGAATTTCATCGGAAACTCTGAAATTTCGAGTAACGCCCCCCCCCCCTTGCTAACCATGATGAATTTGAGTAATCCTCCTCTCTAACACAGAAATTTTGATTGACCCCCCCCCACACTTAGAAAAGTTAACTACCTATACTTTTATATAAAATTTACAAAAATACAGCAATAGTAAAGACCTTTCAAATCCTGCTATACTCTGCGAGATTATCGTTGGGTATTTCATAACAGTTGAAAAAAGTGAAACCAACAAAATGATATTCAAAGTTTACAACCTGTATCTAACCATATAGTATTGTTTACTTTGCGATGGGTATCATGACAGGGTTTTCACTAAGTTCTCTGACAGGGGCAGAATTTGAAAGTACAGGGGGTAGAAAATGTGGGAGGCTAAGGGGTAAGTATCAGAAGGGGTTGTCCGCTCTCTCACGTGAAAATTGTTTAGAAATTAATGTGTGCAATGGTGCAGTCTGGTGCAATCTGAGAGGTGTTTTCAATTTGTATTGTTTATGTAAAACTGTTGGAACACCCCAAGGGGGAGAGCACGAGAGGGGTGTCCGCCTTCTCGCATCGAACATTTTGAAAAATTGATGTTTGAAATGGTGCAATCTGAGAGGAGTTTCAATTCATTTGGCACAAAAAATTCCACATTTTGAGCAACCCCCTTCTAGCTTTCAATTTTTTGAATGACCCCCCCTCTTATTCCTCCGACCCCCAAGGCCGTAAAAAATGACGGCTCCCTAATGTATGACAAATTATACCTTCCGTTTTAGTGGAGACATGTCATATTCACAACAAAGTCCTGATCGTGAAATAGGCATTTTTAAATCCAGCAACTATGATACGAAATATACGAGGCTAACACAAAAGAACTCGTAAACATTTTCTCCCTGTAGTCAGTATAAGCCCTATAAAATTTCACTGGCTCACTTAAATTGATCAAAATCATGAATTCCCTACTCTGATGATCTGCAGTCGGGTCGTACATTTAGAAAATACGATCGTATGAAGCCAGAATGTTTGTGGCCATGTAAATTGAATACTCTTTATTACTTCTGCTACTACTACGCTTGACATTCCTGTTTTTTAATCGCCAAGCAATTGACAATCCATTCGATGTATTCCATTTGCGGGTTTCACATTGTACAATAGGATAGGCAATAAAATGTTATAGCCTTTTCCATTTGACCGATTAAATTTTGAATCTAAGCGATGGGAAAACCTTCATTGTACGTAAAATAGGTATTTAAACCACCTCGACTTATACGAATATTAAAGTAGATAGTGACAACAACACCAAAGTCAATCGTCAGTTCAATATGTCATAATGCAAATGAGGAATTTCTACCAATACCTCTTTCCCAATGAATGCAATGGCAAAGCCTTAGAAGTATTCGAAGATAAGGAACCCGTTTTATTCAATGCCATTTCAATCAATCGCCATTAAATGTCAGAAACCCGTAACTGATATACCATTAACTACTTCATATAGATCAATGACCCAGGGCCAGATTTATTTCTCACTTTGAAAATGAAATGTTTGTATATGGTCTTTGCTGCGAAATAAAGTAGTGAATGGTTTTCTGAGCTTTGGATTTGTCGTTATAGCGTCCAATATTTTAACTAGTCAAAGAAATCGAGTCAATTCAGCTGCGTGAGAGAGTGCGTCACCCTAATGTATTTAGATTAATAGTTTTTCCTGGAAATTTGCACATTTTATTGAACTTACTTGCGCTGTTGTTTTAATGAAACCATTAAACTTCAAATTTTACGATGAAATGAATATTTATTTCGAAATAAATGACCATTAAAGAATTTTTCACGCGAGATCCACAATATAATATAGCGTTGTGTACGACTAACCCATAGCTACATATTTCCAAACAACCATAACACCTTTAATCGGACAACAAAGTTTATTATTTTGTTATTCATATAAGTTATGTCAAAGTTATGTAAAAGATAGACTCAAGTTATATTTGAAAATTGTACGACCGTGTTTGTTTTTGAATCTTTACAGAGATGATTAATTTGATTGCACAAATCAAACCTCCCTCATCCTGTCCATACCGCTTGTTGGATATTTCCTAATGTCAACATACACTTCACGATTTTTTTAGCATTCAAATTTCGTCATTGTATTTTCAAATCTCAAAATTTTTCCAACCTTGCACGGAAAGTGGTGACCCCGTCAAACTTCTGCGGATGTTGTAACGTCATTTTATTATTAATATATCACCCTATTAACATTACTCATGGGGGCGTTTACAAGCAAGTTCAATGCACAGTAGATTAGATTAGATTACAAAAACTTACCTGTATCTCATAGCAAGCTGTTATATATTGTAAGACCAACGAACTTGAAACTGGACCACATGTCTGTCTCGGTAAAGAGGGCAAAGGTCAAGATTTCTGGCAATATAATGAACGCTTTATTATCCGTCTTAATAACAAAATCCATAATCTCAGTTTCAGTTTTCAGTTTGTAATTCTCGGATCATCTTGTCGTCATGTAACAAAACTGTCAGGGCCATTGACGTTTGTTTTGAATGTGCTGCAATCACATCGTACTTCGTTGTGTGCTTCCGTCTACGATGCGCCAAAGTCACCCATTGTTACACCCACTGTGTTGGCCTTCATTCGTCAATATGCAATCATCATGTGTTTGAGCGGTCTGTAACAGGCCTGTTTTGACGATAGGTGCCTAAATTTTATCTCTAAAAGTCATTTATTAATAGTTAGATCGAAAAAATACCCTATGATAATAGAGTAGTTAATTGAGTTCAGAAGGGAGTGTCTCAAAATTGACGAGCAAACAATAATTTTACAATTTCCGATCTGGGCCAAAAGGCCGATAGTCAAAGAACTAAATAGAAAATTACAGAAACTTTCAATACTTTTAAAGAATTGTCAGATTCTGATATAGTTTACTCAACTCTGAGTATCGGCGTATGGTGTAATTGTTTGCACAAATAAGGCGTAAAGTACAGAGTTTGACTGGAATGGCAGTTTATCATTAAATAACACTTTGTAATGATTATATTTATGTTGCAATTTACAACCATCTGTTCCCATGACTGCTGTTTCGTTAAATGCTATGATTTTGTGCGAGAGAAAAGCCTACGCTGAAGTACAATATTGAATCATCACGTGTACTACTATACCGTTTGTGTCACATGATAACCAATTCAAATACGCTAATCCCAAAATCATGCCATCCCTGAGGAATGCAGTGACGAAATGAGTTTGAATGCATTCGATATGACCATATTTCAAACATCAAAAAGTTATCCATTTATAAGGCAGAACATATCTCAAATTTATTCTATAAAGTTACTTTGACATCAATAAGACATGTTAGATAAACAGTTCATGTTAGATGGCGTTAACGATTTCGTTTCCTGTGTCGTGCATGTATTCAGTTTGAGACTCTTTCATTGGTCAATTAGGGCCATGTGACTTACCATTAATTAAGCAATGCCAAACACCGCAGACATAAAGAGTTTTGGCACCATGCGACATTATACTCAAGTGATTCAAATTTGCTTGCTGAGCCTCGTGTTTCAGGGAAAACGTGTCCTTCTCATACAAAATGTTTCAACGGTTTGAATTTTTGGTAATTTACTGGGAATAAAGGGCGGACCATTAATGTTATAATCTCGAGCAAGAGGAAAAATAAATTCCGGTAGGCGTTGTTGCCCTGTTGCCCTTCAGCCTACATTACTGGTGAATGCTTAGCCCTTTATTTCTTCATAAACGAGAATTTATTCGCACGAGATCACCCAAGTTTATGTTCACTTCCGGTGTTAAGCTGCATGAATGGTGTCAGACGTGGCTTATCGTCAAGATGTTCTTTGCAAATGGAAATTGTTGAAAATTATTGACGTATACAGTGTTTGACATGCGATAGTTTGATGTCAATCTTAGTTGTGAAGTTTGAGCGTTAACCTACTGATTTTTAGGTGATTAATGTGAAGAGACGTGATTGACTGGTTAATCTGTATTATTATATTGCACTCTATCATTTTCTGGATCTGAGTATACTCAGAGTATATCTCTGCAATGATGGAATTACACATTGATTAAAATATTCCCGCATTGTCTAGGTTTAATGCCAAGCCAATGCGGTTTTTGTTTCAGGGTGCGGCTCATTGGATGTGTAACTAATAAAATGAAGCTACCTCCGTATACATAAAGTCTTTGACGGATTATGAACAGAGTATGTAGGGTATTTGTGTCATCTACAATATCTTAACGGTTGAGGTAATATATTCACAATTTTTATCGTCAACTTCGCCAGCCTTTGACATAATTTAGATTGCAAAATTATATCAGAAATAGTTTCTGTAAACGAGGTAAATATATGGATTGCATAGTCACGCGAGTAAGACCTCGTATGTCTCTCGTTTTTATAAAAGCCTGTCTTGATTTTGGAGTATTCGGTCATGTTTCATAATAGATTATAGAGGAATTACTCACGCAGATATGAAATTGAATTGATCAGTCGGAGAGAAGAACGTAATAGCAAACTGTGATTAGTGTTATTGCGTTGTTTCAACACATTTAATATTAAGAATTTTAATCGATTCAATGAAATTTCAAGCAACCATTCCCACGGCCTTTACTTCGCTTGTGAAATATTGAGAAATCTTTGTAGAATAGTACGTTTCGTTGGTTCAATGCCTTAGGCACTCTCGATTGCAGAGAAGCATACAATTCGTACCTATTCTACGGCACTTTCCATAATTGTTACATAATAGGTAGTTTAAGGTTCTCTACAAAAAGAAGATACAATGTGAAAGTCACATCAATAATCTTACAGACTACATAGAAAATGACTACACACCGTTGAAGGTTCTCTACAAAAAGAAGATACAATGTGAAAGTCACATCAATAATCTTACAGACTACATAGAAAATGACTACACACCGCTCTCTGTTCTCCAGTTAGGGGGTCTTGTTGCTCCGTCTCTTCAACATGTACATAAGGGTTCTCTTGACAATGACATTTCATTTTCCATCCAGACCTCACACGATCTAGGTTAGTAGAGTCCCTTCTCCATTTTACCTATGTCGATTTTCACATTCTCATTTTTATTCCTGTATTTTACATCATTCCAGTGTTTTTATTCTGAGTACTGTATTTTTATCGCCTTTTTTAGTCTTTGTGAGGATTTGTCATCATGATTTTACTTTCCTGTAGTCGTTCCACCTTCCTTTGACACGTTCTATTTTATCCGCTTTTATCTATTAGTTTTTACCCTGAGGAATCTGTGTATTGCCGAAACGTCGGTTTTATTAATAAAGATCGTTTGAAGATTGAAGAACTTGGTCGAGTACGCCTTTCATTTCTCCCCACTGTGTCAAGACTTTGCTGTACTCCCGCTTCTTCCTGATGACTTCAATAGTTGCAGTTGGACTGACTCTATTTCTTGGAATTATATATAGTAATAGGTAGTTTAAGCATAGAAGGCACCGGTACTGTCGACAGTTTAGCAATGACAATTAACTGTTACAACTACACAAACTGCGTTACTAGGTGAGTTCCGCGGCTTAGGTGTGGTCATATCGGCCAAGTCTATTGCCTCTGATTCCACAGCGTGGTGACACTATTCCACATAGCTAGGAGAGTAAGTAAGCTAGATTTTTAATCTTTAATGAGATAGGTGTCATAATTTACTACAGGGACAAGGAAATAAATGACCACTACGTCGCAAACTTCCCTTGGCTGCAAAATAATATTTTAGATTAGCAGTCTACGATTAAACATGTTAAGAAAAGCCGTATTTACATAGCTGTCATTGATAACTATTAACAAAGTCCTTTTTTTAAACATTTGGTAGTCATTCAAGTTTATGTGGTTTTGTATATTTTAGGGTTTTTGACTTTGTTGTAACGTGGTACTGTATTGTTGTCTATGGCTGTAAAAGTGGCGCTGTAACAGATCAATATACATGATCTGTGTAATAAATTATTCTGCAAATTGACAAATATTGCAATAGAAGAATAAGCCTTTACCTACACACAAAACCATATTCTCAGCTAGAAGATTGCGTGTTGCCCATTGTCACATCAAATTTACACTTATATGGTCAGACAAACGTTTTATCAATGTGCTGTAAGGGGACATAGAACGTCCAACTGCTTTCATAATTGTTCATAGGCGCAATATGTGTGTAGAACATTTTGACCAAATATAATTAACTTTGATATCAATGTTATCGAAAAAATTAATGTTTCGAAAAAACCATGCGCCCATAAACATATGCCACGGCCTAAGATGGGCGAGTATGCAGAGCTGTAGATAACAGTCACGGTAAATACTCAAGATTTACGATGCGAAAACTCGGTGTTCCACCTTACTAGTTCAGGTACAGGGCTTTGAAATACAACCTTGGTTGTATATCATTTTGGTTCCATGCGTCTTGCACAGCTTTTAGGAACATTTCAATTCACCAATCAAAAAGTACGATAATTGACTACTTCAGTTGAATTTAACATCTTATTTCAATGTAGATTTCTAAAACATTCCTTTACAAATGAGTTTCACGTGTGTATAGAGGTATATAGAGGCATTAATGAGTAATTGACAAGTAATTAAGTTGCATAAATGATGTAATCATCACAAGCATTAGGCAGACTAGTTCTTTTGGTTGAGAAAGAAACAATTATGTCATTTTATCTCCAAGTCTAGAATGGTGAAATCCATTCTTGAATGCATTGTTTTCAATGATTTCTTGAAGTGAGGAAAATGACAACATTACAATGACATTTTCTTACATTTCTATATGCAAGTCGATGTAATTGGCTAAAAGTACACTACCCAAGGTTGTCCCATACCTTGAACACAATTATGCCAACCGGTCCCCTCCCCGTATTCCTTGAATAAAACACTTGACGTACAGGGGCAGAAGCTGCGATTTTTACGAATACTTTCGCGAGAGGCAAAGCTATACTTTGGAGTTTTTCTGTTTTCCTCATTATGCTTCAGTTATATTTTTTGTTATTTTAAACAAGACACATGGTCAGTGCAAATTGATTTAATGACTTGATCCAAATATTACAATAATGACTATAATATATCCGTGCAATGACTTTTTTCATAAATGTTAAGCTGACGTGATGTTTGACTCTATTGGTACACTGTAAACAATAATGCTCTTGCTATGCTCTCGCATGTATATTTTTATTATACAAAAACAAATTAACAATCTCTAATTTATCTTTAATGGTATCTATATGACTATCATGTCTGCTTCGTCTTTGAAAATTTCGTAACATACGCACTCGTTTTATTCGCCCGGCGACTCACATCCCCTTGACTTCTCACACTGCACATATACCGTAGACATGGAGCACACGGCAAGTTCATAGAGGTCGTGTTAACGAAGTCGTTTACCAAAATATGATAGAGTTGGTTGCAAGCCTGAACATAGTGTAAGTGTGAAAATATCCCTGAATTCATTGAAACCTATTCTTGATTTTGAAAGAGAACGTGCCATCCTGTAAATGTCAAATCTTGAAATGGTTCAGGAAGTAAAGTAAAACCATGAACGGCAAAGATAATTTTATCGAATTCCATTTATGGTAAATGACGGCAAGTTGTCACTCAAAATAGTTTTCATTTCCTTGCCGTCATGTATTTATTCTTTAGTTTGAAATACTTATCAAACCTTATTTGCATTAAATCGTGACTCGTTTACATTGTCATAAGGGGTTGGTTAGAGTTGGGAGTATTTAAATATTCAAGACACGTAGCCAGTTACACCTTATCAAAAGGTTTCTATAATCAAAGATTCAAATTGTCCAGTGTGTCAAACTACGAATATGTTAACGACTTACTCAGGAGCCAATCTGATTAAAATCAGATCTGTGGAGTACGGCGACGTCTATACTCACGCTATACGCTACGTCTATACTCTTGCTGTCGTGTAGTGTGAGGCGACAACAAGAGAATACCGCGTTAGTATAGACGTCGCGGTACATCTGATTTTAATCAGATTGGCTCCTGAGTAAGATATTGCTCCAAGATATTGTCTTTCCAAGTTTTCTGAGTAATTTTTTCCAAAGCATGTTTCCAAAATCGCATTCACAAACAAACCCGGAATGTTTTGGTTTGGAATATCAGTATCAAAATCTCAGATTTGTTTCAATAAACACACGTTCTTGGATAGCTGGCTGCTCACTGGATGAAATCGGCAAAGACATGATGCAAATGCTTTCCCGGTGTGTGTGTGCATATACACGTGAAAGTGCATACATGTCTCTGTGTGTGCATGTGTACTCGCGCGCCAAATACATTGCTGTGACCCCTCGGGAGGGTCAGTGCTTGATATAGTGTGCAGTTCAGTATCATAAAAACACAAATTATTTTTAAGTAGAAACTGGGACTTCCTAGCTCTTTGTGTAATAGCGATAATTCCCCGACGGTAGTTTTAACAACATGAAACTTGAACGGTTACAAAGGAGCTGTTTCTACCTGGAACTTTTTGTCATAAAATATACGAGTGTATGTGCCTAAAATTGTATATATTTGTTATATATATGAGTGTGTCTTAAAATGTGTTGCATTATATTATTTTCTGAAATTGCAACACAAAATATACAATATTATTTTTATTATTAATCTTTATTTAAATTCGATAACTCCATACCTCTTTTCATGAAGGTCGAATAGATAAAAGAAAACAATTATAAAACAGGTACAAAAACTTGAAAACACATGAAACACAACTATAAACAGGGAAAAAAATTACGAAGACGCATTGGACAATAGAATACAAATATTATGACAAGATTTCTTAAAACTAGTCAGTGACTCGGAGTCCCTGATGGCTTTGGACATATTGTTGTATACGGTATACACAACCATATATATATATATATATATATATATATATATATATATATATATATATATATATATATATATATATATATATATATATATATATATGGTTTATATATATAAACGGCCTCTTCTGCTTCATATCTGGACATTTTACTTGAAAGTGACTCTAATGGTCACCTTTCTACAAGGCTATATGACAAGAGAGATGATCTCAACTGCAGTATAATCAATTTTCCACACCTCATCAGTAATATTCCACTCTCACCAGCTTATGGGGTATACATTTCCCAGCTTATTCGATATCCAAGAGCATGCAGTTCATATGATTTTGTAGAGAGACATGGCCATGTCTCTTACAAACTGTTAAATCAAGGTTCCACCAGAGCAAGAATTGTCTCTACATTCAATCGCTTTTTGGCAGGTATCTTAAGCTGGTAGATAAATACAATATCTCTCTTCGACAAATGATCGCTGATGGCATCGGTGACATTCGACCTTAGTTAGTGACCACTACCTATCTGACTTACAGATTGATATATGGCGAGTATATATATATATATATATATATATATATATATATATATATATATATATATATATATATATATATATATATATATATATATATATATAACAGATGCTACTTGATCTAAAGATGCTACTTTATTCCCCTACCGTGGTACAAAAGCTTGAGAAGAGCTGGAGAGACTCTTAACAGTAACACGTAGTCCAAGAGAGATATACATGCCCTCATGAATAGTAATGACATCTCATGAATAATAATAATTGAATTGTATTCTATAGGCCTATACGATGCTCCAATACCGCCGTAAATGAACTGACAAAATTGTTATACCCTCCCTATTTTTTGGCAGCCAACGGCCATGTGCAATCAATTTTGAATGAACATTTATCTTCTCAGACTTTTGCAGACGATTGTATAATGTAAATCTCTTTTCTGCACCTGTCGTCTTACTTGTTCTCACGAAGTAGCTCAAAGACTTATTCGTATTATCAGTGAACATTTGATTTTATTTAAATCATACAAATGCCGTGACATTGTCACGTAGGAATAGTAATAACCTATAGATGCAAAACCTGAATATATATATCAACAAAATACAATGCTTTTTGTAATTAGATTAAAACGACTGAAGAAAGATTGCACTAAACATTAGCTTCATTACCAATTTGTTGCGTGTCGAAAATAGAAATATTAATTTAGCCAACACTAAATTACGAACTCAACTTTCTCGCTGACACAAATTTTAAAATATAAGACGATAAATCGAACAGTTTCATATTTCCAAGATAATGACATATTGATTTCATAAGAAACTGGGATGAGAGAGAGGACGGCCATCGTTTGTTACCTATTCATGCAACGACAAATACTTGTACGGCTGATCTCTAAAGGTCAAACCTGCTCCATTATCTTCATTGCCAGCAACAGATGAAATCGTAATGTAACACGCTTGCTTGCTCAGGAATCGTATGAAAAATATACCAACTTCACGGAAATTGAATTACAATAATTATCTACCATTTATTAGGTATAATTTTACATTTCTGTTGGTAAATGAGGGCTTGGTAATATTGATAACATCGAAATGACCAAATACTTTCATGAATTTATGCTTCTATGGTTAGCCATATCACATGAATCAAATAGATTTATAGATTTAATAAAACATTAACAAATTCAGAGGGCTTCCGGCTATTAAAGTTGAACAGTTAGTTGACCCAGACGAGGAGCAATGTGTAAAGTACACATGGATGGTAAATATTTTACGTTATAAGCACCAAAGTAAGTATTACAACAGTAAATATGAATATGCAAAGTAAGTATGGTGATCCATGAATCACTGTCTACTTTTGGAGAAACAGATGAAAAAATATGCCCGCTATATATAGCGTCAATCACGGCTTTCATATCTATTAGTGTAATACAGTACGCGGTAGAATCTATTCCAACTGAAATATTATTTTTTTTAGTGTAAACGTCAGGTAGCATAAAACATAAATGGTGTGTACTTATTTATTCTTGATAATTATCTATGACTAAATTAACGTGTAATGGTTAAAGATAAATACTGACACAAGGTCCTCTTCAGATTTCCTCGTCAAGTTCCATTAGATTGTGCCATTGTGGAACGGGTTGATCAGGTGTGTTTAATATCTTACTCCAATGTTCCAGTTCACTATCCTCAGTCGCTTGACTGCCAAGCCGAACTTCCCCAATAGGTTCATCAGTTCGAATTCGATCACGATCATATACTGTCATGACAATGCTGGTATTGTTCTCGATATCTTGAAGGCTGCAATTCCCGACGGAGAATGTAAACGCTTCCTTGAAGACAGGGGTGGACGTTTTCTTCCGTACACGAGTTTGCTTACGTATGTTGAGTCTTGTTGTCTTTGTGCTGTCCGACACAGAGTATTCAACTTTCACATACGGATCTAAAGGAAAATAAGATACAGCGTTCAGAACGATCTTACAGCCCATTTACCTTGGTGATCCGATTCGATGATAGTCGGATAGCGTAAGGAAAGATTTATTTGACAAGAAACGCCAGTAATACCTTTATTTGAATAGGAATTTATAGTATCACTTGGGAATTCCTGAAGCAATAGCATACGAATATTATCTAATCAAACGCTCACTATTGATGAATGCGCCTGGCTTTTCAAACATTCTGCAACTGCTCCGTGGTGCCAGTAAATTATTATTTTATCCTTTTACCAAGAAATATTCTGAAATGAGGCTCATACTTCAACTTTCTCAACAAACCTATCATCAAATCTAAAGTGAAACACATAGGCTTTCAAACTGAAGGTCGAATTCTACATATCGCGGAAGAGGCAAAATAGTGATATGAAAAAAGGCATTATACAGTATGCGTCACATTGACGTCATCATCGCCTTGGAGTTAGAATTTATCCATGCATTCCAGGATTGATGCGGCTTGTATCTATCTGTAAATATTTGTGTAAATTATGTAATTGAACCAAAATTGATTCCTGCAGTTGGCCATCATAAAATAATTGAAAATATCAACATTGTTTGACGTCATGGGATTCATAAAAGACGGGTTTCATTCTCCACTGAAGAAAAATATTTGCCCAGAAATTTCGTGTAGGAACTTTTGTATGAGTAAGCTGAAAAGTATTATCCGATAAAGCTTTTGAAGAGGTTACCCCATTTGCTTACGTCGGAAAAGACAGAAACAACTTTTTAACAATTTCTACAACGGCTTCTATGCAACAATGAAGCTTGCATTCCATTAAGTTGGCTGTACAAATATAAATTTGCTCTCATGCTTTATTTCGCCAAACAAGGTTTAAATTTTTCTATCAAAAGATTTCTCGAAAAGTTTACCCTCAACGCGATAAAAAGAGAGACCAAGTAAATTCGCAAATGATGAACAAAGTGTATTTCTTATATCCTATATCCTATATAGTTGTGAATGTGTCATATTGTTCATATATGCTTCTTTTCATGACTATGCAGGTCAAGTAACATTCATAATATTTGCCTATTTTCTGGACAAGTACTATAAGATCAGCCTCGCTAAGTATTGTGGTATTTCCCTGAAGCCATCAATTATTCGTGTGTTTGTAAAGTATGATTCATACGTTCCCGCCTATGTCTACCTCTTCAAAGAACCATTACTTTTCCTGACATGGGATATTTTTAAAATATTTGGTTTCTGGTTTACGAGTCGACCACTGAAGGAGACGTTCCGGAAGGTGTTTGCTGCTAAAAATACTTGATCATTTTCATTCTGCCTAATTTTGCTGAAATCCGCTAAATTTGCGAGAGCAAGGTCAAAACGTGCGTCATCACACGTTTTAAATTAATGATGCGGACTTATGAAACAAGAACCATTCATTCGGTCTTCATAGTTTTCTTTGAAATGACAGCAAAATTGAATATTAACGTTAACTTATCGTTACGTACAATTCATTTCTGAACGTGATATGAATTTATGTAATAACATCTTTGAGAGATGTGGACTAAGTTGCTAAACTTCGGTAAAAGCACTTAAAGTCTGTTTTTTGACTGTTTTCCATAGATAATGGTTTTATTTATGTCAGTGAAATACCAAATTCTACTCACCAGGCGCGCCAGTTATTCCATTACGTGGTAAATCTTTGCCCTTGACGATTGTCACAATGATACGTTTCTGCCTGGGTTGATAGCAAGCAGAGACGTTGAGCATACCCAGATCCTAGTAAAGACACAGAAAGGGAAAATTAAGCTGTGGGCGTATTTGTTAAAAATCGGGAGTGGAGACTGCTAAACAACCTTTGTATAGCCTTGGGGGCCCTTTATAATTAAAGACGATTTGCCTTGTATCCTGTTGATACGGAGCGAGCGGCCCAACCTCGAACATGTTTTATGATATGTAATAGTTTGTTGTTGACATGCAGACTTGAAATCAGGCACGTTCCGCTGAATATTCACCAGTGAAAAGCCACAAGCTAAATCAATCCAAGTATGCGGTCATACTCATTCCTTGCCTCAAAGTAGGACACAGAAGTCATCTATCCTTACAGAAGATTGACTTCAACATTCTAAAGCGCCATTGAGTATGTGAATACTATACATACAACCTACAGAAATACGATTCTGTACACATTGAATAGACCTATGCACTTAGTATGGAATACAAATTGGTCTTTTACACTTGACTGAACAACTGTTGTCACCAGGACCTTTGAGGTTCATATGCTCTATGTCAAGCAGACTTACAAAGTGTAGTAGAACTATATGATCAATACACTCAATGTTGATATAGAGTCTATTACAGATGTTCATTAAATATGCAAATGAACACATAATCTGAAAGCAACGCCCACCAAACTTTAACATGATAAGACCATAGATCTGTTTGATTACTTATATACTTACATCAAATTGGGTTGAGTAATAATTTTTGAGAGAAGGCCAAATGCACAAATTCATTAATTATGAAAATTGTCATCAATTATGCAGACCATATCAACCAAAATTTGATCAGATCTAGATTTTTCCATGCTGATGCTATGCAATAAATTGCATGAAATTCTGATTAATGGTTTTTAAGTCATGACAGGAACAAAATCCGTCTGTGGACGGAGGGACGGAGGGACGGACGAACACACACACACACAAACACACACACACACACACACACACACACTAATTGTGGACATCGTGTGTAAGCATCGAATTTTACAAAAGCTGAAGATTAATTGTCAAGTCTTGTGCGATTGTAAACTAATGAAAATAATCACAATCCTTCAAAGTAATGTAATTTTTCCAGGATATTACAAGGTCAAATTTGATTCGATAACCTTCCAATCGGAGGCTTTCTAGTAAGTGTCTCTAATCTACCCTACCTTCTAAAAACCAAGGCTTCTGTTAGCCTGTTTCATAACGTAACATATGTGAATGGTTGTCAAGACAATACTTCTTATGGAACAATTTATTGCAAAACTACGGCTACTCTTATGAAATCAGTAATATTGGGAAGTTTTTTATTATGAAGTGGATCCAGTGAAAAGTGGGCCGGTCTACATTTCGCCCAGTATGCATTCTCTGTACTGATTTACAATCCCATTTTAAAGATATCAATGGAATCCACAAATGTACAGTTGGACACAGGCGCAAAGGTCTGCAGAGAAGCAATCGTTAGGAGTGGTAGAACGAATATGCAGGTCCAGTGTTACAGCTTTTCCTAATCTAACTACAGCTACGATGTGATAAATTAAAACAGCTCTGAGGTTCTGTTCGGGATTCTCCTAAATGTTGAGTAGCTTTATGATTGTCCCAAGCTTTTGTTATCACTAGCACATATAAACAGCGTCTTTACAGTTTCTGCGGCTTCTGTGCTTGATCCACATGGTATCAATTTTGCTACGGCTTGTGGTTTAAAAGCCTTTTGATCATGTTGGAAAAATGCGTTGTCAGTTCTTTGTCTGCCAAGTATTAGTAGTAAGCAGAAAATCATATCATTTGACAACCGAAACGGACAACGAACAACCAGGATGTTTATTCAGATTCGATTCTCATCTTTGGATTGACTGTATTCAAAGCCGCGTGATTCAGCCGGATGCATTCGTTGTGACGTCATTACAACGTGACAACGAAATGCTCACCAGGAAAGATTACTGGGACATTGGAGTGATGTCAACAGTTAATGAGATCTTACAGTAATTACGCGTACCTACATTACGTATTGTGTTAGACTAAAAGTAACAAAGTCGCTCATTTTTTACTTTTTTTTATCAAGAAAACTTGGAATACTTTAATGGGGGTACAAAATGACGATGGTAAATGTACACAGGTCAAAAATAATGCAAATGGATGATTTTTTGTGTGACTTCTCGACAAAACGGATTTTTCCTGTTCCGTCTTGCTTTACCATGACAAAATAATTTTATGACGAAGGGAGGGGAAACTGTTATCCTTATCTAAAAGGCACCACCAATTAACACTTAATTACAAGAGTTTGCATGAGGTCCAAACTTTAAACAGCAGTGTATGTTCAGCTATGCATAGTGACAATTCTGCAGGGAACTGGATTTCTTAGTACAGATCGTAAAACCTTTCTCTGAATGTTTAATCTTACCTGCATGTGAGCAGAGTTGATGTTGTGCACTATTTATCACCTCATCACTCTTAGATTTCAATACCTGTTTGTAAATATTCATCCCTTGCTGTAAAATATAATGCCTCTAACCATCGTCATTACATTTACTTAAATCTTCGAAAACAGGGACAAACTCACCTCAGTGTCGCTTTTCGGTTGTAAATCTTTCCACATACGAACTTCGTGAGAAAAATCCATCGTTCCGAGCAATAACTGAACTTCACCTAGGAACTCGTCTCTTTTTAAGTTGGAACTTTTATTGAACGTTTTCATTCTTAGCTTCAGATGACGAAAATCCGATGCATTCAGGCCATCGAAGTAAAATTCTTCGTTGAAAATGGGATCTTTGGTACGTTTAATAGTACGAGTGTGCTTACGTTGTTGCTTTCCAGGCATCAGGTAGAGCTTGACATATGAATTCGTATTATGCGGCAATGAGTTGAAGCTCCCTATACGTTCCGCTTTGATGATGACGACTTTCAGTTGTCTTGTTTCCCAGAAATACTCCAAGGCAAATTTCAATTCTCCAAGATCCACAGACGGCTGCTTTTGTAGTCGACTCATGAACCATTCTGGATGCGGCGAACCATTACGGCGATGTAGAGCTCGTGGATTAAAATTTCCTGTGTGAACCACGTCACTGCTGTTACGTCGCATGACTACAGGGCTTGGTTCTACGGAGCTAGCATCTGTTGACGAAAATTGCTCGGAGATTTCTGAAAAGAGGGAAACATCAAGTGATGACCGTCGTCTTTCGTATAGATTGCGTGGTCGCCGTAAGTTTTTCGGTGACTTCCGTTTGGAATGGTCTTTTGGCAATGTGTTACATTTGTATGAATACGAGCTGCAAGAGCTATTTGAAATGTTGTGTTTTGCCAAGCCACGCAGTTTATTCAGAGGAGAAAATCCCGATGACGTTTTACGTTCACGAGTCGGAGTGTAAACCAGTTCGTTTTCTTGCTCGACCGAATCGCATATCGGGCCCGTTGAACCGTTTGACGAGTTGTAAAGAGACTCATCAGCCCGAGAAAGTTTCCGTCGAGCTCGGCAAATAAGCGGTGATTCAGCTGGGCTGGATGAATCCGTGTTAAGGTGGTTATCACGACGTCGACATTGCGTCGGCGAATACAAAGGTAATGGCTGCAGACTTAAAGAAGTACGCGAACTTTCCGTGTTGCTGTCACTGTCCACACTTACATTAGAACAGTCAAACTGAAACAAGGCACTGGGACTGTGAGGACTACGAGGGCTGAGTGACAATGGTGTACTGCAAGTTGGAGAACCAAGAGGAGATGTAGCACGATGCTCACAGATCATGGGACTACTTGGTCTTGATAACTGGTGTTGTGAACTGCGTAAACACAGCTTTCCACAGGTTCCACTGTAATCTACTGAACTGTTCGAATTACAATCGGAAAAATGTCCACCGCAAGATTCATGATCTTTCTGTCGTGAAAACTGCGGTATAATGAATTCTGGAATACTGTCCGGGGTTACCACATTTGCTATCTTCCTTTGCGGACAAGTTGACTGTTCAGCTATCATATCTTCTTCGATTGTTCGTCTGTCTGGTTTGTACTTATTGAACAACCACATGTTTGCGGGGCCTAGGAGCTAAATGAGATCATGTACAGCACAGTCTGCACTATAGTTCTACATCTGACTCATTCACAACCGTACTCAATTTATATTCTCCACCTCTATCCGAAATGCACGCATGCTCCCACAGCGTATGCAAATAATTATGTTAAGCTGTACTAGTATATAGACGACCAATGTTGGCGATGGAGGGCGTACACGTCATTAGATACATGCTTGCCTAAATCCTAGTATTTGCAATGTGAAGAGCTGTAGCCTGTCCTCAGAGTCATATTGTCGCATTTCCGCATGCGATGTTACATTAGGCCTAAAAAAAAAATTGTGTGTTTCGGTAACCCGACCTACCTAGTTCAAACCCCCCGACCCTAAACTTTTTTTTGGACCTTGAAAACAAATCCCGCGAGATTGGCTGGGAAAAGTTTTAAATCACGCGTGATTTCATGACGTCATTAAACAACAATAGCGACTGCTTGTGCAAGCGTGTTTTCCGTAACATGTGAGAAATGCGATCACGTTCAAGAAAAAATGTAAAAAGTGTGAGAGGCTCCCCACCTAACTATCCAAAATGTTTTGTGTCGAGTTTGTGTTAATTCGTTTCAAAAATGTGTTCCTATATTCTTATCCGATTTTTTGTGTTAATGAAAATGTTTGTTTCACCTCGGATATTTGTAGGGAAGTTTGGATTAGTGTGTACGGTAATGTTTTGTTTGTGTGGGAAAGCTTATGGCGATTGTAAAAAGTGTGAAAGAGGCTCCCCACCTAACTATCCAAAATGTTTTTGTGTCGAGTTTGTGTTTGATTCGTTTAAAAAATGTGTTCCTACATTCTTATCCGATTGTTTGTGTTAATGAAAAGGTTTGTTTCGCCTCGGATATTTGTAGGGAAGTTTGGATTAGTGTGTACGGTACTGTTTTGTTTGTGTGGGGAAAGCTTATGGCGAGACGCAGCCGGACCTATGGTGTTACCACGCGTGGGTGTTACAAAGTTGATGAGTGGCCCTTTGACGCTTGCGTTTCGAAACCCAGGGTGTGGTTTCTCATCAGTCGCAATGTAGATTCTTTCGTTAGTTTGTGTTTGTGAAAATTTATTTTAATGTATTTTTAGTGATCTTGCTCTTCGAATAGCGAGGCAAGAATATCAATGTTTGGGTCTCGTTGTGAGTCCGTTTGGTGGTCTGGTTTGTTTGTTTTTTGTTTCTTTACTTCTGAAAATTTTGTTTTGGCTAGTGTGTCTTTTAGGTTTTTGTTTCTCTTGTAAGCAATGATTGGTGATTCTGGGAATAGATTCCTTAGTGTTGAGTCCTTCTCCAGTTCAGCCAAATGTTTCAAAAGACTTCCCTTAAGATCTTTTGTTTTGCTATGTAAGGGCTGTATGTTGTACTGAAGATGAGTTTGTTTGTTGTTTCTTTACGTGTACTTGTACAGTTTGTTAGTGTATTACGAATACTGTGGTTTATTTTTTCTGTTATATTCGTGATTTCATTGTTTTTGTATTCTCTGTCGAGTAGTTTGTTTCTAAAGAAAGCGACTTTTTTAGTAAAGTCGTCATTGTTGTTTCAAGTGCGAGCGTATCTAAGGATTTCACCTTTGATAAAGCCATTAAATGTTGCTGCTCGGGTGACACGATTTTCTTTGAAGAAATTGGAATGTGTCTGTTGGTTTAGTATGTGTTTTGATGTCGAGGATATTTTCTTGTGGTATCTTGCACCTTGAAAACTACTACATCTAGGAATGTAATTTCTTGTGTTGAGTTTTCGTATGAAAACTTAAACGTTGGGTGCATTGTGTGGATTTTTTGAATGAAGTTAGTGAGTTCGGTTTTGTGTTCCCAGAAAGATTGCAAAGACATCATCTCTGAATTTTTTCCAGAAGTGAATGTTGTTGTGGTTGTTTACGATTATTTTCTTTTCAAGTTCATGAAAAGCAATGTCTGCTATCTCTGGCGAGGCATTCGATCCCCATGCTGCAGCCGCGGGTTTGGTGGAAATATTGCTTGTTAAATTCAAAACTGTTGTGTTTTAGAATTAGTGAAAGCATTTCTATTAAGTCTTCCGTGGGTGGTTTTTTGATGCCGTAATTTGTTTGAAGCGAGGTTTGTGAGTTAAATGTTTCACTGACTAGCCGAATCGCTTCGTCGTGAATTGTGTTTGTGTCCATCGACACCACGTCGAGTGTTACAAGAAATGCATGTTGGGGGAAATTTGTTTTTTCTATTTCTTGTATGAAGTTTGTTGTGTCTTTTATATTTGACGGTTGTTGCTGGACCAGTGGTTTTATGAAGTAATCCAGGAATTCTGAAATTCTGTTAGTGGGACTGGAGCAGCCACTCCGAGTATATTGGTCTCCCTGCAAACGTTGAGTTTTCAGGCGGCGGTTTGTGAATTTTAGGCAATAAGTACCAATGCGGGGTACGGATTTTTATGTTTTTTGGATCGAGATACTTATAAGTATCATGGTCGATGTGTTTGTTCTCGTACATTTTGTTTAATAGTTCGTGTACTTTGTTTACTGTTTGTTCTGTGTCGTCACTGTCTAGTTGTGTATAATACTGAGTGTTGCGTAATTGTCTTTTGCATTCGTGTATGTAATCTTTTGTGTTGACAATGACGATGCCTTGACCCTTGTCGAAGGGTATTAAAATTTTCACATTTTCTTTTTTGCAGAGAAAAAAAAATTACCAAAAAAAAAAAAATTTTCCTACCTACCTACCCTATTTCTGAAGAGCATGTTACAGGAAACACACAATTTTTTTTTTTTTGGCCTTATTTATAGAAAGGTGCTCCTAAACAATTATCATTTACGTACAGAAGAGAGCGACAAAAATGGGCGAAAATTGTAGGAAATAAAGATTGGCTTGGGCAGCAACTTTTATTTCGGCGAATAAATGTATGTCTTGTTCAGGTTCAAATTTAGAGTTCTGGTTCAAAGTTCCTTAAATAGTACGGGGCTAGTGCTACACAGCCAACATGACAGAAAAAGCCGACGCACGGCCAGTGGGCTACAATTATTGCAGCTGCTTCAATACATGCAGTAGCTGCAATCTTCATAATTATACGTTGGTTTTCTCAAATCGATATTGTTCTTGCTATTGTCGAAGTAATCCACAAGGAACTCATGTCGTTACAATTAATTGCCAAATCTTCGCCTAAAAATGTCATTTGCTTCTCAAAGTTGATTTGACGATACACAACATCTGTCTGTAAATAACAAAAAGGGGAAATCTTTCGTAGTTTTGTAATGTAAGTTGAAATTTGCAGCAAGAGACAAAACTTTAAGAAACATTAGATTCACAAGATTTCGAAAAGCAAAAAGTCCAAACATAGAGGTAGAGAAAGCAAGATACCAATCAACCTCCGTAATATTTGTTGACCAGAATGTACTAGCTGTAAGGAACGTTCAACAAAATGAATAGCTTGGAAGTAATCTCTTGCAAGTCATTCATCGACAAAGCGTCGGTATCAACATAATTCATTTAAACGTTTGATCTGAAGATGTGATAAGATACAACAATATAGAAAACTATTTTGAAAATACTACACTTGATATTGCCTTGCAAAATGTATTAACCCTGTTGATCCGTATCCTACTACATGAGTTGGGAAAGTATTTCAAGATTTGATTATGTATACATTTTCATTAGTGTTATTTATTTAGCTGAACTCCTCTTTATCACTGGGTGAAAATGTACATTCAACAAATATACATTTAAGAACATTTCTCATTCGGAAACTGTGGATACTGTTCTTTAAAATATCAAAACAGGTATCATAAGTAAATACCGTATCACTTACAAATGAATATAACAGAACCTACCGTGTTAAGTATTTGATCAACACAAAGAAGCGCTGCTTACCAAAGAACATTATTTCAAAACAAAATGATACGTCTTTTTATCTAGTGTCATTGGACTTCTCGCCCTGCGGCATATACTCCGATTCGTGATTTTCTATTCAAGAAGGAATTGATCGTGACTTGATATATATATATCAGTTTGCATACATTACCTGGGGCAAACCGGAGCAAACATCCACGTTGCGATCGTACTAAGCATGCACGATTATATATTAAGTATACAATTTTTCAGTATACCTACCCAATCGTTCACCAACCAAATGTGATCTTGATAGTGAACTTTCTGGTAGGCTTATCAAAACAATTACAGTAACAGTCCACACCATGACACAATCTCCCATCACCGAAACGAACCACTTATCCAAAAATCTCTAAAATGTGTTCTGACATATCGGGCGAGGACTATTGCTAACTGCGTTCAATTCCCTCTCTGATTCCATTGTTGTCAACAATACCCTTCATGGTGGCCCTTTGAGGGCGTCATCACTCGAGGGCGCCCTCTAAGGGGTTAATTAGCTTTGCGGGCGGGTGGGGTGCTCATACCTCACCAGGACGAGGTGCTGCACGCTCATTTTCAGTAACATTAACTACAAGGTGACTCGATCGTAAAATAGTCATCTGTGCACCGGTTATTCACTCATATATCGCTTTATTCATCCATTTATCGTTTGACTCGACGCCACAACCCATGTTTTCTGTCATGGCTTCCAAAGGTAAAGGAAAGACAGGTGGAAAGAACGCCGGAAAAAGTCGCGGTGGCAAGCAGACACCCATTGCAGCAGACGGAACCCCGTCGAACTTCGAGCCTACTGTCGAGGCCGTCGCATCCACCTTACTTCAAGAGTTCCAGAATCTACGTCTCGAAGTCCAATCCATTAAAAACCAGGTAGACGGAAAGATCCACACCGGCAGGGAAGATGCTTCACCTGCTGCGGACGCTACTAATAAAGCAAATTTCCCGATGTTCAGTGATGTCCAAAGGCCCTCCGGGGAGTCCATCGATGAAAGCGCGGAAACATAACCAACGTCACCAATGCAGCAGACTTGCGTCGCCTGATAACAGCGGACGGACAGTTACAACAAGACTTACGAGATCTCCAACGGCAGTATGTGCCAGAGTTCTTCAACCAGAGCAAACAACCTAAACCCGGTAAGTCGCAGCGTTTTTTGACCAGAAAGGACAATACAACTCGCTCCGTTGCATGGCCTCACATAGCTGCTCAACCAAGACCGTTCGGGGCTGGCAAAGAAATCACTTTCGACAATATGACGCTCAACGAATTTGTGGAAGGGTTCACTGCGATTTTACTTTCGTCAGATGTCACAGACAAGGAAAAACGGTTACGGTTGCAACACCTTAACATGCTAATGCGGTACGCATCCGTCTTCCCATGGGACGCTGTCCTTAAATTCCATGGAGCATTCCTACAGGACATAGAGTACGGTCGCCGATCCTGGGACAGCGACGGCACGGATTTGAAAGAACTTTATTTATATCCGCGCGCATCTGAGAAGAAACAAGGGCGAGCGTCACGCGCTAACAAGAATAATGATGACAGCGTCCAGTATTGTTGGGCTTGGCAAGACGGCAAATGCAACGACAAATCCTGCAAATATAGCCACATATGCAGTGCGTGCTTCAAATATCGCAATCAGCGGGTTGACCACCCGAAGTCCAAATGTCCGTACAACGATCCCACATACAGAGAAGACAAGAACAGAAAGTCGAAATCCGGCCAGGTATTCAAAGATGAAAAAGACAAATACTCATTTGTATCTGTACATGAATCTTGTAATTTTACTTCAGTAGCAATTCAGTGTAACATTGTGGGACAGGACTCTTCGTTTCATGCACCAACAACATTCTTAGATACTACTGTACAAACTTTTAATTGTGTCACATTGTGTAGTAAGAGCACCCAAACAGAAGGGCGTTCAATTGATCTTTGTGCAGGTACAATATTATCAGGGATAAACGATTCATTTTGTAACAAAATACAACATCCCTTGCCCTGCCATCAGTACTCCCCAAGCACTAGCCAACACAGCCAACTTTACGAGGGCATTACTGACCACACCACCATTAGCAAATTTGCTCAAAAATGTAATGATTGTCTCTCGGAAGTTCGCCCATGCACATGTTCATTGCCTGAGAGCATCGTACCGAGGCTTGAAGAACCGCATTTCGACAATGCCTCGTACCATCTTACGCACTCGCTAAATTCAGGGGAGGGCCCCAATGACGCTCCACCCAAGGTTTCCAATGTCGACCGAGCCTTTGAATCCCAATCTAGCACATTGAGACCAGAAGCCAAAGCTTTTGTTCCTTTTTCACATTCGCGCGGTCCAGCGCTCAGCGACGATTTCCCTGAGATAAGGTCACGTGATTTACACAGTCGGGTATGTTCATCGGGTATCCCTAATTTTCGGGGTTTGCGGATACCAGTCAAGTCGAATTTGCAAATCCCAATCTGGCGGGCTAAATTGCAGGACTATAATGACTAGTATAATACATTAGTAACTATGTGTGTGTAAAATATATTTGAGTGCATCCTATGTAAATTGGCTAACTGACTAGCTCTGTGACTCAAATTCAACCTTACAAAACTCGTAGTTCTCTCACAGGTATAACAAAATCGTTGTTACCGATATATTTATCTTCTGTTATCAGATGAGGGCGGTGTTATGATTCTCTTTGGAATTTCGGCAAGCATGGCTCATTTCACACAGTGGCTGTGAACTTCGGTACGTATGGCTCGTTTCACACAGCGGCTTTGAACTTCAAGTGTACTGATTGTCAATTCCGTTGTTTCACTGAATGGCCCTGGTATTCTCAAATCAAGATATAATACAAACGAAGATTCAATAATTTATCATTGTTTTGCTATCATCGTCACCGCCGTTGCTGATTGTTACAGTGGGTATCATATGTTGTCGCTATTCAGAAATACTTGCCATTATGAGCAAAACGAGAGATCATGCATGAAATATTAGGAAAATATTCTGAAAGATATATGAATTGTGTTTATCTTATTGGTACTGGGACGTTCAGATGGAATTGGCTGTAAAAGTAAAATGCACTAGTTACACTGGAAATATTCATAAATGTTCATAGAGATGTATCCGTTGACGCCAATAATAACTTACTGTCGTAAAATACGTAAGACATGGCACTCTCTGTGCACAATTTAAAGATTACAACTATGTGTTTGGTAAGAATGAAGACCTCATTAAAGGAACTTTCCAATCATTGAAATTAATTTGACTTGGAAGAGGAATTAGGTCACAATGATGTTATGCTTCTAAGTGTTACCAAAGAATGATACACTGTAGATTTGCAGATATACTGTTCTGTGTGCCCTTTATGTAACTCATCAACAGGTTGCTATAGTCAGAGTTCATTTAACCTGCAATGATTTTACCCTAGAAAAAGGGTTAATGAACCGATTGTACTGGAAAACCTGTGTCAAGATAACTTAACCAACCATCTTCGTTACTACTGTCTTTAAAACCGATGTTCATCAGGCAAGGAAAACTGAACGACGACATTGCCATTATCATTGGTAAATTTGTCTCCTACACTGTCATCCATAAAACACAATGCATGCATGAAATGAAATAGCTCTCCCAAAAACGTTGCATTGAAACACCGTCAAATACGACCCGTCACGTAATTTTCCAAGTATTGCAGAGCGGAAAAGAAGCTAAACCCGAATGAAATACCTAATCGGTTATTTTAATATTGTTTCATATTCCATAATTATGATATCAATATACTTTTATTGAAATGCAGAACAACTCCACCTGAGGTAAATGGTTGGTTTTCAAAAGAGGATTTTCTCCAAATTTCCAGACCTAGTTTTACGTACATGCAAGCCCAAATCTGGGAGTAACTATCTTGATGCGTTTAATTGAAATCGATGATGTTGGGTTCTTAACTTGAAGGAGTTCAATACGTTTTTAGCATTTCAATAGGTCTCAAAGCTGTCAGTCTCATAATTCACATTTCAAATTCTCAAAATTATGGCAACTTTGACTTGTGTTTGAGGAAACATTGACTCCTTGGAACGTTTCACAAATAAATGCATTTTTATAACTTTAAGGTTGGTTGTCTGCATCGGGATGACTTTTAGCCATGGTCAGGCAACTGCACAAAGTGTTGATTCATCCTTCAAGGCCGAAAGTGAGAGCAGAATTCTCGAAGAATGCGGATCAGCATGGATCCAAGGCCCAAAGGAATAATGGCTTAAAGGTATACTATCACCTGTTCCAATTTTGCCACAGGTACCATGGAAAGAGAAAATCTAACCAATCACAGATTTTAAGCGGGTGGCCGCTTTTTAAAAACAGCGCCCTCACATGGGCATTTTGCATATCAAGGAACGCCCCTTTGACCATATATAGGCATATTTAGATTACAGGTGACTGGTTTTTTGTTTTTTTTATATTTAAAGAATTTTATTGGGTATTTTCCTTATAATGTTACAATTCTTTATGCTAGTGTACTAGTTTTTCTCTGTAAATACATCAATTATCGCACAAATAATAATATAGGAGACCACTTTTCCAAGTGCACTGTCATCTTGTTATTCTTTTTTGCAATGAAGTTCTCTATCTGATATATCCGTCGTATGAAAGACACCAATCCTGCAAAACTTGGCTTAACACCGTTCATTTTACAGTAATAGGTGTGTTTTCTCACAAGTAAACTAATAAAGTTAACTAACAGAGATTCATTCGGATCTGAAATAACCAAGCAGAGTTTGCTTGGTGGTGAGCTCAACTCTAGAGCGTCTCCCCAATAAAGTAATAGATTCCTCCAAAGGGACACTGAAAATGAGCATGCATAAAATAAATGTTCATAGCTTTCAACTTCGTTCATGCAGAATGTACACAGAGGGTTGGAAATTTATTGGGATTTAGTTTGTGAAGTTTTTCATTGGTATAAAGAATATTACGTTGTAATTTAAATTGGAATTTCCTCATTTTGCTGTCGATGGTCATCTTCAGCATTAATTTATACATTTTTTTCCAATCCAGAGTACCTGAATTCAAAACTTCTTCCAGTTTTGCTTGGCTCGCCGGTGCGGTAAAGATCCTGCTTGTCAATTCATTCTTAACAATGTGTCTTGATAGGCCCTCTAATACATTTGGTGTCTCGTTTATCAGAATGTGAATATCGTCTACTCCTTTTCTTTTTGTTTAAGATCGCCTGGAATGGCGGAGATTAGACCGATCCACTTAAGTTTGTGTAACAAGGAGAAATGTGCCCCTTCAATTATTGGCCATGGTTTTGCTTTGTCCATATCGAAGAGATCAGAGATTCTCAAAATTCCTTTCGAAGCAAATTCTCTGAAATAGACTGATTTACCCCCTAGATTACAGGTGACTGTTTACCTTTAAGTGATTAATACTAATGTGTGGATGGGACAAAAAATGGACTTAGTGAGGTCTACAATCTTTATTGAGGCTGTGATTGCTGTGTGCTGTGAGCAGAGGAAGGGGTTGGTTGGCGGAGAGAAATCTGGAGGGAACATTTTACAGCTGATAGTGACGTGGTGTAAGAAGGGAGCAGTGTGGACAATTCACAAAACACATCTGTGCCAAACACAGATTACTGTAACACTAAAACGTTACATAGGATACATTTGAACGTTCATAGCAATGAAGATATTTCTTTATTGGTTTGCTAATAGTTTGTAAGAACAATAAGGTGACCCTATACCAGTAAACATTTGATTTAAATGGTTTCTAAGTGGTCCGGGTCAACAAGATATCAAAATTTTAGCATTTATTTCGAGAAGTTCAAAACAATATGACAGGTAAATTCATTGCTCTCCCACCCTTAGAACAATCATGCGATGATCACATATGACCCATCATTCATTCATGCATTTATTTTGTTTTGTCTATAATTACAATAGTAACTGCGATAGTGGACGTGATTCAACGGTCAACTGACTAGCTGAGAATAAACGCATTTCTTCGACAATATCAAGTTGTCATGACACAGACGAAATGTATCATGTACGACAACGGATAGTAAAAATCACCCTAGTTTGTATTAGTATTTCATGTATTTTGTTGGTTTTCTTCCATGCTGGTCAATTTTAAGAAATCGCTGGCCAAAGATGCGTCGTAGCGTACGGCACATGGTATCAATAAGTCAAACTTTATGCAAGTTGGTTGCTCGAAACTTGGTGGTGCAATTAATCTCTATTGCAATGAATCTGCAGTGTGTCTTATGTATCATATATATATATATATATATATATATATATATATATATATATATATATATATATATATATATATATATATATATATATACAGGGCTCGAAATTAACTTTTTACCCTGGTAGTCCACTTGGGCTACCATTTTCTGAAGTTGGTAGCCCAGTGACAGTGTCTGGTAGTCCATGATATTTTAGTTTAGGGATACTGTACTTGTCGAGTATAAGCCCTGATTCAGCAACACAAAATAGTAGTAAAACCAGGGGCTTCAACTCGAGAAACCCCATGTTATGTGTCACGAACGCTTAATTTATGCTAATTTATGTACACTTTTAACACTTTCTATCACTTTCAAAATCAGCTTATACATGCAAAGAAATTGTAACTTGAGTAAATAAAAAACAGAAAAAAATATTCTCATGATCTTTATGAACTGGCATACCTTGCTACACCCGAGTCTCTCTATACAGAATGTAATACACTGATACTGATCAACAACCATAGATAAAAGACAGCGAAACTCAGCCAAGCTTAATTGATTCAGTGTTTTATATTACTATTTCAAATCAAACTGATTGCACAATCTCTTGATATAGAAGTGACAGTTTTGTGAAATTCCACCATCAAAACCCTAAAACTTGACACAAGTACGGCTTGTATGCTGCCGATCAACAGCATAGTGTGAACTGGCATGCAAAGACTGCACACGGAAAAGCAACTCAACATTTTAGTATCAAATGCTCTGTATCTTGTGAAAACAACAACATAGCAGTGAAACTTGTCATAGTCACCAGAAAAAAACTCTTCACAGATGAAAGGATAATTGCTTCAAACAAATGAAACTCCATGTTACTGCATTTACAGTGGAATTTGATCGAGTGTCCGTTTTGCCTTGCAGAGCTCGACAAGTCTACATGTTGCTTATCATTAGAAAAGTAAACATTTGCAACAAATTGAGTCTTTGATGTTAGATTATACAGCGCGCGCGGCGAACGTTTCCCATACACTGTCTAGTCTACAATCATGACAGTCGTTTCAGCATGCCACTCATGCACAACAAGCTTGACACCGCACTATAGCTATAGCACATCATCAAAGTTTTCTTTCAGCTATTTGTGTACTTTGATTTGGTACAACTCAGACAAAACTCACTGGCATATTTTTCGAGTGTCGGATCTATATCTCGAGGAAAGTCCTCAACATCAACCGGGCTGACTCTGGGCGTTTTATTATAGTAGAACATTGTATTTCTTCACTGGGTAAAGAATATTTTGAAGGCTGCAGAGAGATATCACCGTCCCCTCAATGCTGACCCGTTGCCGTGTATGATGTTGCCCGGGAAATTAAGTGCCAAAATATTGTAATTATTTCAGAAACACTGGGTGTGTTATTCAATGGCACAAAATGTACCGTGTTGATTTGAATTGCACTTGCATGTGCAAAATCTTCAAGTCTATTTTGTAGCTCAGAGAAGTGTCAATTGAGAAAGTTTCATTTAGCTGAGATAAAAGATAAAGCGGGATTAAAGTTTCATGCAGGAGAGTTTAGCATTTTCTGGTTGACAATATTCAGTGTTGTATGGTGTCAAACTTGTTCATAGAGTAGACTGCACTGGCAATGCTACAGACTGCATGCTGAAGGAACTGTTGCCGTGATTGCTGACATCGAGAGAAGAAGAAAAGTTTTTAAAAAGAATTTACTTGTTTCTTCATAAAGTTCCCAATTTAAAAGTAAACACCTAAAAGAAAACTGGTGATGTGCATGTAGTGCAGTGTTATGTTTGTTGTGAGTGACATGCTGAAACGACTGCAGTGATCGTGACGAGACATTGTACGGGAAACGTTTGCTGCGCGCTGTAATCTAACACCAACCAAAGACGAAGACTGAATTTGTTGCAAATGTTTACTTTTCTAATGATAAGCAACATGTAGACTGGTCGAGCTCTGCAAGGCAAACCGGACACTCAATCAAATTCCACTGTAGCTTGTCCCAAAGTGACGGACATCGCACGCCAAGTATTTCATGTCCCAGGTTTTGGTAGTCCGTGTGGGCTACCATTTCATGGACTTTGGTACCCCAGGGAAAAGTTGGTAGTCTTTAGACGCGGGACTACCGCTAATTTCGAGCCCTGAATATATATATATATATATATATATATATATATATATATATATATATATATATATATATATATATATATATAGAGAGAGAGAGAGAGAGAGAGAGAGAGAGAGAGAGAGAGAGAGAGAGAGAGAGTAACAGTCAGCCTACGCTGTAGCTTTTACTCATAATGTTATTATAAATATATGCTGAAAGCCGCTTCAGCCGCGTTGAAGCGCCCACGTGTGATTGAAACTCTGTCTGGGGTAGACACATAGGTAATCTTTACTGAGGCAGTTGTAATTTAGTATACAAAACTACTGTTCATGGAGTTAATATGTTAAAAGTCGGTGTTCCTGAAAAGAACTAACGGGAATCTCATAGATTTCTAATTTGAATTTGTTTCATCGTTAAACCACATACCTTTGTCCATATACATTTCTTATCTGCCTATATCTCTCGCAAGAATCTTATAGTTTTAGAATAATTTTCATATCTAGGATTTGAAATAGAAAACAATCAGATTCCATATCATTTTCTTAGTGGCACTGTTGTTTCCAATTTAACGATTGCACTGTTTGCAATCCTGGTTCAGTCACAATCAAAGGTAAGCAGTCTTTTATCGTCTGTTTGAACAATAGTGCGAATTTCATCTTAGAGGTTACTAGTCAACTGTAACCTTGTAGCCGATCTATAGAGTGTATCTCAGCCCAGACCACAGTGGACGCCAAGAAGCTGCGGTAGCCATTTCCCAGTTTGCCTCGTGAGTTCGACCGTAATGTGGTTTCCTGTAAATTCGAATTAAAGATACTTACAGATGAAATTATCACGGAATGTGTTAATTTTATTTGCTAAAGGAATGGTGTATGAACACGAACTCGGTCCGTGAATCTATTAGGGTCCATGGTTAGTCCAATAATTCTTATTGTAATATTTGACTAATTATTTCTTTTCTCTAACATTATGCCGAACCATATCGTGTGTATTTCCGAAATGTTCTTGTATCTACTGTATTTTATGGTTTACATTACACAGCATTTCACCGTGAATCACATTATTTAATAAACGTAGTAGGACTTATTGTCTTCATGCATGCATCTCTTGTGTGCCGTGTCTATCGGGAGCCGACAGCGCCGTAGCATTTTTCCATATGCGTAAAAAATCAGTTGTTTGAAGTGACCGCATGAAGTTCTACATTGAGAGCGTTCAGGGTTTCCATAAAATGAGAGTCTAAGTTTCGGGGTCTTTTAGGGTTTGTGTATGATTAGAAACATGAAGAGACGGTCAAGGTCTTTGGTTGGTATCACATTTAGAAAGTGCGCGAGTTTAAAAATTAACACTCTCCATTGATGATGACACGTCTCATATATTGATTTGCATATTCAACTATGCTCATTAGCATACTTTGCATAAATAATAGCTCACTGTACATCCATTAACGAGTATCATGCATCAGCTGATTTTTCAAAGTGGATTTAGGGTAACGGTACGGTCATCCCGCAAACTTTTTATAGAATGATTGCAGTCACTGTAGTCTGTATCTGAGTTTACCTCCAACAGACAAACCTTGTAGATCAATCTTTAATGCCTGGCCATTAGACATGTTTGTGTCGGTTTAACACTGAATCGCATGATTGCTTGTCCAATGGGGTGCGCTTATTTTCACCTCTACAGGGCCATCGGCATTGTAGCGCTACTGGTGAGCGAAGTCGCAAAAACCAAAAATCACCGACCGCATCACCGTAGCGCAACAATTTTGCAGCCAGGTACCACCACTAAGCAGTGCTTCAAGATGCCTCTATTGTTGTTTTAAATTCTACTTAGACCTGAATGACACTGCTAGTTAGACCTCATTTGATGTCCTGTTATACGAACTTTAAAAGAAAACAAAATCCCCCTTCTTTCTTTCAAATTTCCCTCTTCTGCATAACAATTACCATGACAACCATCATCATCGATCCATAGACATGGATCATTATATACATTCATGTAACACTGGCATTGATCAGTAGATCGACGATTATAACATTGAATATTGTTGCTGGAAATTCAGACGAATACAAAACTCAGATCGAAGACCCAATTAACCGAAGATCGAAGACTTAAGACCGAAGATTTCATCCAATACTCGTTACACTGGCAAACACCAAATTGCAGATTTCACCATAAGTTCAATATATCACATTTTGATCATTTCTATAAACCTGTGTAGCAAATATCAAAGCCATCAGACAAGCGGTTTTCGTGAAAAACGTTTTGATCCAAAATGAAAAAGTTATCTTAAAACGCAAATTTGTATATTTCTGCATAATTTAAACAAATCTGAAATAAGCTATCCCTTGGCACATATACTCCAAATACCAAAGCTGTTTGATTGGCAGTTTTGAAGATTTTGAAAGATTTTTTGACCAAAAATGACAAGAAATACCTTCAAAATACAAAATTTGCAAATATCATCACAATTTGAACAAATCTAAGTAAGGTTATATCTACGGACATTGATATCAAATATTGAAGCTGTCCGACACGCCGTTAAGGAGAAGATTTTTGACAAAATTAGCATATTTGCCTCAAAATACAAATTTGCATATTTCATCCCAATTTGAACAAATCTTATTCAAATCATCTCTGGCGACCTTTACACCAACTATAGAGAATGAATCTGACGGGCGTTCTGAATAAGAAGCTTTGAATGTGACAGATGACTGACGCTGGACCCCTAAAAAACCCAAGACGTTAGAAAATACAACCCTAACCCAAGGTTTAGCGTTTAACACAAATAAACACCCGACCGAAATGCAACAATTTTTATCCAAAGACACACGACATCTTTTCATTTTTGCCTCGCTAACAGCATACTGCAAAGGTGTAACGGTGGAGTAACATTTCCCGTTCCATTTGGGGTACAAATTTATGATTGTTTTTCTAGTACGCATAAATTAAATTTTATTGTGACACGAGTTAGGCAGTACATATAATATGTAGTTTACTGGTAAAACCTACTATTTTCTGCCAATTCAATATTTTCTTTCTTGTGGATGAATATTGATTGAAGCTCAAAGTCACGCTGCCGATAAAATGCTCTAGTTATCTCAAGCGAGGCCTTCCAGGTTCGCCAAGGCAACGATTTAAATGGCTTACTATCGTTTGTAAAATTTTTATGTTTGTGAGCCTGCCAATGTTATCAATTTTCTTATGTTGTATCAACTTTTCCTGTCTGAAAATACTGTTACCTCTCATTGCAAAATATTGGAATGAAAATGGAGACCCACTGTCGGGCATTGAAACAACATAGTGACGACAAATGAACACCTGTAACAGTGCAGACGCACACACCCGAGACGCCGCAAATCGATTTACTCTTCGTTTAGATAAGGAAAGCCAAATTTCAAAAACCACAGTCCCTCTATCCACGTGGATAGAGGGACTGTGCAAAACATTTCACTGAATCTAGCGTGACAGGTTGTAAATATATTTCGATTATAGTTCATCAGGAATTGAACTGATGATACTAGTACTCTTAAGTTTTTCTTTTCCAAGTCTGGTTTTGTCCTGTCCATAAAGTTTACTCAGACATCAAACTTTAACGTTGTGTGCTTAGTTTTGGCGAGAAGGCCGTGAAACGGGAATGTGAACTTCAAATAGCACCGGCGAGTGCAGGTAGTCTGAGTAAACCCCTCAAACAAAAGTCAGGTCCCCTGCCCCATTTCTACCGCTGGCTGCGCTGCTCACCAAAATAGGGTCAGGCATGGGTTATATTGTGAGCATGGCTGTCATTGGTCAATAGAGTACGAGCGAAGTGATTGCATTGAATAAGCTTATATATCAAACTTGATTTCGTTAGCCTATGGAGTAATTTGACCTGTTTGGTTTACCGAAGCAATCATCTTATGTCTATGAAAAATCATTTATTTTTGAGCCCCTGTCGTCCATACGAATTAGGGATAGTCTGTCACGTGTGAAGAATAACCATAGACGATAATCGTAATTTCACCACTAAATGCCATCCTTGAAGTACTGAGTCGGAAGCCGTGCAACTAAATCCAACGCTCGATGTTTCGTGGTCTGATTGCTAAGCCAAAGCTAATCTGGTCCCCTACCCCTTTTCTACCGCTCGCTGCGCTGCTCACGAAAATACTGGTAGTTAGTATGCGCACACATAAATTAAATTTATTTTGACCCGAGTTTGGCAGCACATATATATGTAGTTTACTGCCTAATATTTTCTTTCTGGTGGATGAATATTGATTGATGCTCAAGGTCACGCTGCCGACAAAATGCTCTGGTTATCTCAAGTGGGGCCTTCCAGGTTCGCCAAAGGCAACGATTTCAAAAGGTTTACTATCGTTTATTAAAAGTGGCATGTTTGTGAGCCTTGAATTTTCTTGTGTTGTATCCACTTTACCCGTCTGCAAAAACTGGTACCTCTCATTGCAAAATATTGCAATGAAAATGACGACCTGGGCAATAGAGTCACTTGTATATTTTGGCATAGATTGTGAAACTGTATGAGGGTTTCCAGAGGGTTGTTCACATAAGCACATTACAATGTGTAAAATATGACTTTATCAATCATAATCATAATTTATTAATAATCATAATTATCACAACAATGGAGTTTTCAGACAGCATTTACACAAAGTAGACGACATTGTGTGTAAAAAAAGTTTTAATATTCTGTAACATTCATATTAATAATTAGGGGTTATTACACGAAGTTAGGGCGATACCGCGTCGTATTCTCGTGATGTGTCCGTATTTTTACGAGTTGCGCAGCAACGAGTCAAAATACGGACACATCACGAGAATACGACGCGGTATCGCCCTAACTTCGTGTAATAACCCCTTTATCATACATGCATGCTTTGGTTATGACTGTTTTCCTACAGACGCTCCGAAATTAGCGACGAAATCAACTTGAAATCGACCTTGCTTCCTCCAGGCTGTACTTATAAAAAGTTGGTTGCTAAGGAGTGATGACAACCATATCACTTCTTGATATTATTCCGCTATTGGGCCATTCCACTGCAAAGGAGGTATATGGAGAACTTTTACAGCAAACATTTAAATATTACGATGTCGACACAGGTTTTCACAATTTGAAGAAGATTTATTTTTAGTTTAAAATGACAATGGATGTAAAACATAGGCGGGAGTCCACAAAATGGGTGTGTTTTCGTGTTTTAACTGTTAAATCAAGGTTACACCAGAGCAAGACTTGTCTCTACATTCAAACGCTTTTTTGGCAGGTATCGCAAGCTGGTTGATAAATACGATATCTCTCTTCGACAAATGATCACTGATGGCATCGGTGACATGGGGCCTTAGTTAGTGACCACTACCTATCTGACTTACAGATTGATATATGGCGGGTGCCACATGTGGGGCAGGATGCGCTTACTATTTTCGAAACACCTGACATCACTTCTTGGTCTTTTGGCCAGAGGTCCATATATCTTTCTTTCATGAATTTGACTTTGTTTGTGTACCGTCTATTTACTGTGTGTTCTGTGCTGTTTTGTGTCTATGTTTACAACTATTGTCTTACAAATTTTGACCTAGTGTTATTGGATTATGGATTGGTATGATTGCGATTATTTTATGAGGCCGCCAAAATCGGGTCAAAATACTCGCGCCACGCTCAAACTCTTGTCGAGTATGAACAGCTGAGAGCACAGAGCAAGCAGCTCTGCGACATCTATGAATGCACATACAGTGGATATAATACCCGTACCAGTCAGTTTATCTCGAAGAATTATACATGTTCCCAGACGTCAAATATGCCGAATTTACCATCTCAGTAAGCGGATTAGTGAAAACATGAAGTGAGTACACTGTAAGCTGTAGTGTCGTAACTCGTTCGTGATTTTGTTGCTGTACGAATAAAAGTACATTTCAAAGGTATTTTCCGTCGTCTGCTCGTATATTTTCCTTCCTGGCTTGCCTAATATAGAGCTAAACTTCCTTTAACAACCTAAGCGAAAGTTTGACTTACCCTAGATGGCACATTGTATCTGAAACCCGCACCGCATAGGTGCCACCAGACACGATCATGACCTGTGAACTGACAGGTACAAATCGGAAATATCATGTGCACCTTCAACCTTGTCTGTCGCGAGTATTTTCAGTGCGGTTGGATTTTCGTGGCTCATTTACGACTGTAAACGACGTAATTCACCGCCCAGATACTTTAAGCTCATCAACAGGAAACTTGTCGTAAACCGATTCTATCATGATGCTCTGTCAACGGATATCTTTACGTGTAATGATACTTCCATGGTGTAAATATTCAGCAGCGTAGACGACACGAAAACACTGCACCGTGCATCGCCACGGGACCGGCCGTGAATTGACAGGTGTCGGCAAATTATACAAATTTTCAATACGTTTGTTTGTATGTATTTGGTACAACTGTACTTGCCTAAGGCTGCGTTCACAAATAACGATTAGGGGGGGCTGGAGGAATTTCGATTGAAATCTTATTTTTTTTAAGATCCCCCCCTAAGTACCCCCAAAAAATTCAAATGCCCCCCCTCTATATGGTCAAAATTTTCAAGTCCCCCCCCCCCAACAATCACAGGCCCGCATTTTTGTAAAGGATGTGAGCGCAGAAAAAATAAACATATTGCGCCGTTCCGCTCACAGGTGTTCAACACTACCTGTATTAGCACTTTCTATAGTCATATTCTCAAGGCAAGTTCTTTAAATGCATCAGTGATTTTTTTAGATTTATTGGTCTAAAAGCCAACTTGAGTTAATCCAACTCTGGCCAGGTCAATTGCTCCTGCTGAGGAGCACACAAAATGACAATCATGAGAGAGTAGGCAAATTGTGAATTCTGGCTAATTGCCATATTGCACTGTGACCTACCAAAAATTTTTCCAAAACTACAAGACATCTATGAATTAGATGCTACTCTAAATTGACAATACTGGAAGGTTAAAATGTTCCACCAAATAAATGTTTTAATCTCTGAAATTTTGGGTGTAATAATTTCAAATTTGGTTAAAAAATAAATAATTCCATTTGGTCAAATATTTTTACTTTTAGTCTTTACTGTTCAAAGTTTTACATCTGTATCATTTTATAACAAGAATATGAAAATTTAGAAAACCAAGCATGGTGACCCTATCTTTTTTCTGTAATATTTGGTTATTCTTATATGCTAGAATTCAAACATTACTATGTGTTCTTGCATGTGTTGCTCTCTGGCCTGATCTTGTGTACAATTATGTTTCACTGTCATGAGCATCATTTGACCCAAATTCTTCTTCAACTACCATGTACATCAGAGTCAGAGCTATATCTCTGTCACTGATCAGGTATGCAGTGACAGTGAAACTGCAGGAGCAGAGCTTTAATGATAGTGACACTATCCGTAGGCAGTAGCTGTATTAACTTTGATAATTTTCGCAATATTTTTGTTCAGTTTTACAAATTTGTTCTAGTTCTACTCCCTACAGCCTGTTGAAATGTCTAGTATTCAGCTTGCTATCACAGCCTATTTATGTGTACCATGCATTTGTATCACTGACAACTGACTGTCAGTCTGGACTCCAATTAAATTATCACTAAATACATATTTATATTTATATATACAGGCTTTGTCGACAAACTAAATATTGTATGTTTGAGCATGCTGTAGGGAGATAGCAAGAAACTGTAGTTGTTATATTGAATAGAAATATTGCAGAAACCATTAACAGTTGCAACTTCTGCCCTGTTACGAGGCTCAAGTTTGTTTTTTCAACACAAATCACACATTTAGATTTTTTCGTTAAAAAGTCATGAAATGTGACAAAATGGTTCTAAATTTTGTTAAATTATTTCTAACATTAAAACATTTTGATGACATTAAAAATAGTATTCATTTTTCATTGAATTATCTACAAAAGCTTGGAATTGGCAAATGTAAAACACAAAAGGGAACAAAAAATTTTCAAGTCCCCCCCCTATAGGTAGAGCAAAATTTTCAAGTCCCCCCCCCCTCTACTACCCCAAAAATTTTCGAATCCCCCCCCTGAATTCCTCCAGGCCCCCCCCTAACCGTTTTTTGTGAACGCAGCCTAAGGGCAATGCCCATGAAGTGACCGCAAACAACAGAATTTTGACCATAATCATAATGACGTTTCGGATTGTCATTTGTCTTATTCGCTCGTGTACATAGGCTATACCAACGAAGGTCATGCATACAGCGAAGGTCACGCGTCCGCGTCGCTGTAAGTAGTTCGGTTACAGTGAAAATATAATTCGTATTTTCACTAGTTAAAATATGGGCTCATATCAGTACCGTCTGAACAATAGAAGAATGGCAATACAGGCATAGCATGTATGATAATTTATTAATATTCATAATTATTTTTTATGATAATAATAGGAAAAAACATCACAAATTATGCCTACTGGACCTGTGACCCGGGGACGGACATGTAGACAGCCCTCTGTGGTTGAACATAGCAGGGAGAAGTCCATGCATCTTGCCGCTCGTGGCGCACTCCTCCTGGTTTATGAGGTCAAAAGGTCAAACGAAGCCGGTACAATGATTTCCCAAGTAGATGAAGTACGGATTATGCTCCCACGGGAAAGGTACAACCACGGTCGATCATGAACATTTTGCAATTGTTTACAGGACACAGATTGATAAGAAACCGCAACAACTTCGCGTGCCTACGACGCCTCTGTCAACCTAACAACGGTTCCACCACTCTCTCGACTGTGCGAAGAGTCAGAAGCCTGAGCCAGACTCCAGCGCTGTCGGATGTAACCTGGTGGAAGTGCCATACGACGGAAATAACGGCGGAAGGCTCTCATTGTAGGAGCCTTCATAACTCAGTAGATAAGAACATGGAACAGGTAGTGTCTATTCAGAAAATTTGTGACAAACAACGAATCAGACATCTGCATTCACTTAAGCTTACATTTGACCTCAGGCCAATCATGGAGGTAGCTACCGGTAGCACAGTTGCGAGTGGAGTGATACGTACCGGCCGCCGCGTACTATACATAGAATAATTGGTATATCCTATGCATAGTACGCGGCGGCCGGTACGTATCACTCCACTCGCAACTGTGACCGGTAGCTACCTCCATGATTGGCCTTAGGTCAAATGTAAGCTAAAGTGCTACCTCCATGGGCCAATTGAGGTCACATCAAGGCCCAAATGCATTCACGAAGGCGCTCGTATCAACCACTAGGCAAGCCCATGTTCACGTTTGTTCAATCATTGAGGTGAAGAAAGATTGATTTAATTGAGTGCCTTTGTTTTTTACTTGCAGCAACAGATAGCTGCGTTTCCACAGCTAAGTGTAACCGTGCTGCGCTTGCTGGCACAAGACAAATTATGATTCACGCACGGTCAGCAATGTATCTTGTTACGTAACCTCTAAATTGGCTTGTAATATTGCATATCGATCATTATGCATTGTACACAAAGACTATCAAAAATATTTTCTGTAACTTCCTCTGAAAACATCGCTGGTTTTAGATTTTTATTGTGATGTTATACTAGTGCCACACATGCCATGAAAACACTTGATAGGCATACTGTCTATCTTCAGGTGAACTTCAGACAAAGCATACACCCTAGTCAAATGTAATGATTTCCTCCAGAGTCTATGGATCACATTGTTATTTAAGTAACTTCTCATGACATTGTGATCTTATACATGGATATAATTTTAATGCCAGGGTGAATGTACAGGTATGCAAGGCAGTGTTCTCCCCAGGATTTTTTGAGAAGATGGCGAAGACGTGGTGCAAGCACCACTAGCGGCCGCGTCAGCGGTCGCGGGGGAGGTCAGGAGGGGGGTGTCCCCCCTCCTGCCGTTGGAGCTTTTGAAAAACAGCGATTAAAATGGTGTCATTTGGTGGCACTTGGGGAGTATTTTTTCAGATTTTTTTCGTATAAAAAACTCAAAGGAAAGGAGATCTGAGACAGTGTACCATAACTTTTATTACAGTTCACTGATTTCGATTATGAAGATTTCATTTTTGAAAACGAAAACGTAGCGAGAGACATACATTTATTTCATCGATGTCAAAATTATCACCATAACCCTCAGGTTTGGGGAGCATTTTTTCAGATTTTTTTCGTACAAAAAACTCAAAGGAAAAGAGATCTGAAACAGTGTTCCATAACTTTTATTACAAACGAAAACATAGCGAGTCTAGAGACATACATTTATTCATCGATGGCAAAATTATCACCATAACACTCACGTGTTCTCATCCTGATACAAGTCCGACCGAGCCTAAAATTAGGTTGTTTTGCTTTTGGAAGGAATACACAAACGAAATTCTAACCTCCTATAAAAACTTCAGTGTACTCTGCTGTCCTTGGTTACCCTCAAGCTCCTTGCCATGTTTACTCAGCTAAGTCGGTTACCTAATGCACGGTCCCTATGGAGGGACCGTGGCTAACGTAACGTTACGGACTGAGCCATGCAAATATGGCTGCCTTCGATGAGTTGCACATGGGCTTATGATCTCGGATGACATCACAAACTCGCGAGATTTGCAAGATCGATGAGAATTACGTTTGCAGTCTGCAGGATCGACGCTCACGCTCGCATTTTGCTTGTAAATCACTGTCAACTTTTTTTCCCCGTACATTTTATTGTTTTATTTTTCAAAAAAATAAATCTTTTTCATTTCTGGCAAGGGGGCGCTCGGAATTTACAAGAGGGCGCCACGCCCCTGTTACCTTATTCAGGGAGAACACAGGTATGCAAGGAATGAAATACTTTTGAAATCACAAGTAGCTGGATTTGGTGAACCCTCAGTCCCTGTGATAGGTTTGTCATGAACTTAGACCAGTAATATTTCTGCTCACTAAACTCCACCTTGTGTGTCATGAACATACACAAGAGACTGTCAAACTATTGCAAGTTTAATTTCTTCTCCGACTTTAACCAAGTCAGTTGAAATTCAACCAGGCTGGTACTCTTCAGGATAACTCCAACAGGTTGAAACATTCAGCTGGGTCGGGTTTGGGAAGATAGTGTTAGAAAGTTGGCAGCTCAATTTAGCCCACAGACCATGAAGCAGACAGGGTGTTATGAATTTGAACATTGAAAGTACTCAATGATATATACAACAGACCCTAAAGTCGATTAATTTTCTGTTTCTTTTGTCTATGGATACTATCATAGACCCTGGTTTTTCTGGAGGGTCTATGGTACTATTCATATGATTCAGGACTGAGACTTAAACACCCACAATGCAATGCTCATGGGCAGAGTTGTCCCAAGCACAGGACTTGATGTGCCTGCATTCCGTTGTCTCCTCTACATTTTTGTAATCAACTGCAAAGTGATTTCAAATGACCTGACCTCTGGATTCTCACAATAGGCTAATCCAAACACAGTACACATCCATTTGATCCTTGGTAGATTTTGACCTATGTTTATATATATAATCCTTTCAGAATGAAGGTACAGCTGGCCAAGAGACACTTGCAGAAGAAAGGGTAGACATGGGAGTTCCAAATGAAGGTTGGACAGAGGAAAGCAAGCAACTATTTGATGAACTTCTAAAGCTCACAGAGTCCAAGGAATGGTTGAAGCACAAAAGTTTTGCAAAAGGCAGCCGTAGCAAAGCCCTATTCTCAAGGACGCCTTCTGTTGGAAGACCAGGTCAAATTTTAGAGTACGCCTTTTTCATCAACTCCACACAAAAGCTCTTGAAAGGTGTTATCCAGTTTGGACCACAAACTGAGGGACCACCAGGGTAAGCATCATTGATCATTTATGAAAGAAACAGAAGTGTAGAAATTTTATGAAATCAACAAGAGTGTAGGAATCATGTTCAATGAATTGACAAAGAGATTTCTTGATTTAACTTTCACATGAAGTCCCATTGATTTATACAATACAGCAAAAATGGAGTCAGTGTGGACTTTCTCTTGTGGCGCGCCACAAAATAACATTACGGGAAGGCTCCATTAACTTAGGAATACCCTACTTCCCCAGAGGATCAATTTCACAGACCTGCCTTTCCTACAATGGCACTACAATAGCACCAGCTGGATTAGATAAACATAACAATGGAACATTCACACCTTGGGGATTAAAAGTCTTCTGATTGTCACCCGAGTTGCTCAGGCAAGGACTCGGATTTCAGGTACCATGCAAGTTAATGCAGTCTTCCCCTAATGAATGCAGTCACTGACGTTTTTACAGATAAACACATGGACAATGTAGCAAATGTCATGAAATCATTTCCTATTCAATTGAAAACATGTGCTGGCGTTACCAGGACTTACTTTTTTGAACGTGTTGATTTCAGATGTGTATTAAAGACAAATATATCCATGTCTTGAGCAAAAAATTGAAAAAATCTAAATTTCAATATTATCGATGATTTTATCCAACTCACAAACTGAAGCAAGGTTTTTCCATCTTTAACTCACACTAAAAGCGGATAGCATCAATGGAACAACACACATTACGGACCAGACCCTAGTAGTACGGATAGTCACTGGTGGGGTGATAGAGGTGTCAGTCAAACTGTCGATGGCTTGCTCGCTGTCATCAGAATTTCATCTGGACGTTTATAATAGATGTACGGTGATGAAGCTGGCATCAAATAATATAGATACATGTAAGGTGTATAATACTGGCATTTCAATGGCAGCAATCTATATTGAGCTGCTTGATGCAGTGTTTGTTTGGTTGATGCTGTTGTGGTTTCGTTGAAGCTACCACCTCGATTGAACAAGGAAGTTTGTGTAGATGCAGACACAGGAAACGTGATACAGCACCGTTCAAGCTCTTTCTGTACATAACTTACTGTAATTTTGGTTTTATTCTCAACTTTTCATACAAATTGAATCGTTTGTTTGATTTGTGGAATTGATTTAATAGGTTGTGTGCCTTTGATGACGTTTAGTTTGGGAGTTCTGTCTGAAAAAAATGTCTGTGGCTGCGTTTATTTTGTTGTGCTGCTCAGCAGAGAGTCCATGCTGACTCCATTTTAGCTGTAATTTTAAGTTGTACTTGCATGTTTGAACCATTCTTTTGCTCAAAAGATGCATTTGTTTATGATGGATGTAAAAAATAATTGCATATTGAAATACTGTTCCTCTCACAATACAGTACAGCATATGGATCATTCAGTCTACAAGCAGACAAATTCTTTAATTCTTCAGGGCTACCTATTCCATTAGTAAAGGAGGAAAGTTTGCCTGTTTGTTCTAAATCTGACATTGAAGGGATATTTTTGAAAATTTTTCAATAAATTTCTTCTGTAAATCAAATACTATTATTTCTCTGTATGAAGTGTTTTGAAAGACAAAGTATAAGGCCTGCCAACGCAATGCTCTGTACATGCTTTTGTTGACAAATAAATTAAAGTCCAGGGTAAACTTCAATTTTTGACAATAATATTAGACATAACGTACATATTAGTTTTGTTGACAAGTTGAACACTCAGTATTCTGACATGGATTTGGGACTGGCACTAGAAACTGTATTTTACAAGTAGAACAAATCCTAGACACTGTTATATCTAGCATAAAAAATGCCAGAAAATACATAAAAATTATGTCAAATGGAGCAGATCGATAGCGTAAGATCACAAATTGTCAATGAGCATAGGAAAATATTGCAGTGAATTAATGAAAATAATCATAATGTGGAACAAACACCGCTAAAGTCATTGTAGCATACTGTGTATGGCTCAAAATCTACAGCACAGACAAAGTTTAATTTAATACACTGATGCCATGTATGCACATAATGAATTTGTCTGTTACACCTGACACCCACTCTCTCACTTTCTCTCTCAGACATGCTCATGGAGGTAGCATAGCCACAATGATTGATGCTGCATGTGGTGTATTGGTGTACGTAACATTACCTGGTGCGAGAGTCACAGCAAATATGAATATTGATTACAGAAGGTACAGTTAATGGTTGTTCCATCTCTCTTTACCCATATATGACATGAAACAGAATATTTTTTGAAGTGAAATACAGCCAGTAACACATTCATCCACTCTGTACACAAGGAGTTGAGTTCAGACGAATCACAAATTCACTACACGTTTCCAGTTGCTGGTGTACTGCCTTTTTTGATATGCTGCATGTTTGTGCCGGTATGTGTACATGTTTTCCCATTTGACTGATCAGAGCTAAGTTGTGACTGTCAGTTCTACTTCACTTTCTGCCTTTTTAAATTAATTCTGTTGAAAAGATCAATTCTGCTCATCAATTTGACTTTTCCAAAACCTGTCTTCCCTGTGTGGTCAAAAGTTTCCAGCAGTTTTTGTTGTTTGGCAAGCCAATATGTTACTGCTTGTGTCATTATTAAAGTATAAATTTCATTTCTGAGTAGACTGTTTATGACCCAATGCAAAAAGCATTGGAATCATTTTGTAATGTTCATTAAACATGATGTGTAATTGAAGTTAGGTCTACATCATTCATGTGGATAGTCATTACAGTAATATAGACATGCATGTGGACATATGATTCCCCAGCTGTTGGGCAAAAACAAATTTAAAGTAATTGATGCTTATAATTATCTTTTGGTTGCATACCCATATGATTCATGTAGCATGTAGACTAATTATCCTAATACCAACTTTCAGGACACATTTTTAATATATGCACAATGCTACTTGGCAGTGTCATCAGTCAAGTCAGTGCTCTCTCAGGAATGCCCAGCAAGCCTATTTGGTGACATCAGTAGCTGTACTCTTCCATCCACTTTTCCTTGTATAGGTCCAACCATTCTGTTAAAACTTTTTGAAAAACTAAAAGTACGTTAGCTGAATGGTGATTTTAGGTAGATCAAATGAGTGATTTTCTTCTATGGTCTGTACTCTTACAGGCCAACTCCTCTCATGAAAACTATGTCCATTGAAGCTCAAGTTGGGGAAGTGATTAGAAGAAAGACGTACGTAAAATGCAAACTCAGCAGTGCAGATGGTGAAACCCTCCATGCTGAAGCAACAGTCCTGTTTGTCAGTATAGACCCATCAATTATAACAAAATGATCAAAAAACTATAGTAAAGAAATTCTTTGTCAGTTGTTGAATTTACTGATGTAAATAATAATTTACTGATTACTTGCACATTCACTTTGTCAACCAAACCAGTGTAGAGTTTTTGCTTTGTGGAAACATTATAGTTCTCAACTTTGTCAATTTTAGTTATAACATTTGGGTATGAAAAACAGAAAAAGACAAATTACGATCTGAAGTGTATGCTTGTAAACTTATGGCTGCTGTAAAGACGTTTAAATCTCAGTATACAGGGCTCAAAATTAGCGGTAGCTCCGCGTCCACAGACTACCAAAGTCCATGAAATGGTAGCCCACATGGACTACTAAAGCCTGGGACATGAAATTCAGTCAGTACTTGGCATGCCATATCCGGTCTTCCACTTTTGTCCGGTCTTTCACGTTTTGCAGTCAAACCCAGCTTGGCACAGGAAGGCCAGACTGACTTTGCTTTGCTTTGCAAATTACAAAGACGACCTTGCGCGATGGAACTTTGTGACAAAGTTTCTATGTCTCAACTGATGTACTTGGATGACAGGCACAGAATATGGTGGCCAATGAAATGTGTTCTCATTGCATTTTGATCAAATGTATCAATCACAAACTCCTCCCTACTACAGAAAGCCCATGGTCTGTTTTTAGTCCTGCTGAGGTGATGGTCATTGCCACGACGACTATCAAAATTGGTTTGCAACACTGAGAATGGAACGTGTCGTCAATACAATGATAGGTCACCATATAACTTTTTAGTGTCACTGTCGGCAATTTTTCAGTTTCCTTTGGGTACTAAAGGTGTGCAAGTATTCACATCAAATGACTAACAAATTCACTTCATGGGCAGAATCTTGAAAAATAGCTTTTTATTCTGTGGTAAATGAAAAAAAATCCCTATACTAAATATGCATGGGCTACCAGCCATTGTCACTGGGCTACCAACTTCAGAAAATGGTAGCCCAAGTGGACTTCCAGGGAGAAAAGTTAATTTCGAGCCCTGGCATATAAAGCTCAGGGATGTCTTATTTGACTGTCATGGGGAAATGGAATGAAAGGGTTAAAAAAGACAGTAGCATTTGTTCTAAATATATCAATAATTTCTGTAATATGTAAAATTAATGTGGATCAATTCAGTAACAATTCTGACCAGTAAAGTTGAGTTTAATCATTTTTACTGTGACATTGGTTTTCATTTTGTACATTTTAGAGTTAAACAGGTTATGATTTGAAGTAACAACCATAGTCCTGCTTTGTACAGGGACTGTGTAACAACCATGACCTTGAAGTGTAAATTTAATTAAAGAAATTATGGTATTTAATAAAGTCTACGGTGACAGTGTTTTGCAGCATGTTGATTATTATACTCTAGGTATACCCTAAGTGGGATTATCAAATACAAGTTTTTGATTTCATGTGGAGAGAGAGAGAGAGCTGTCACATAAACTTCCATCTTATCTACTGGTAATCTATTTTGGAGTCTGAGAGCTGTGGTCACCAACCAAAGCATTCTGAGTATCATACATGTACACCAATTATACTCCTATAGTGTTAAGACACAACAAACAACTCGTGACATTTAAATATTTTGATGACATATTAATTTATTACAGTGAATGCCTGTAAATATCTGTTGATACAGATAGGCTAGACCCTTTAGCCTGTTGACAAAGTCTGTCTCTACAATAAGTTAAAACAGTAAGAGATCACTGCTGACTAACATTGGTGCTATTTCATGGCCTATTTTGTCAGCTGCAGTTATCTTGACTCACAGTGTACACTATTGAATCCTTTCCCTAACATGACAAACTTCACAGTGACCAAGAATAGAAG